>NW_011479862.1:0-332 GCF_000754665.1 Bison bison bison | reverse complement strand
TCTTAGTTTTTTGAATGTTGAGTTTTAAGCCAGCTTTTTCACTCTCTTCTTTCACCTTCATCAAGAGGCACTTTAGTTCTTCTTTGATTTCTGCCATTAGGGTGGTGTCATCTGCATATCTGAGGTTACTGATATTTCTCCAGGAAATCTGGATTTCAGCTTGTGGTTCACCAGCCTGGTATTTCACATAATGTACTCTACGTATAAGTTAAATAAGCAGAGTGACAAAATACATCCTTGACATACTCCTTTCTAAATTTAGAACTAGTCCATTGTTCCATCTCTGGTTCTAACTGTTGCGTCTTGACTGCATACAGGTTTCTCAGGAGGCA
>NW_011479861.1:8440-9479 GCF_000754665.1 Bison bison bison | reverse complement strand
ATCATACTTATCAATAATTACCTTACACGTAAATGGGTTGAATGCCCCCAAAAGACAAAGACTGGCTGAATGGATACAAAAACAAGACGCCTACATATGTTGTCTACAAGAGCCCCACCTCAAAACGGGACACATAGAGACTGAAAGTGAAGGGCCGGAAAAAGATATTCCATGCAAATAGAAATAAAAAGAAAGCAGGAGTAGCAATACTCATATCAAATAAAATAGACTTTAAAACAAAGTCTGTGAAAACAGACAAAGAAGGACACTACATAATGATCAAAGGATCAATCCAAGAAGAAGATATAATTATAAATATATTTGCACCCAACATAGGGGCACCGTAATGTGTAAGGCAAATGCTAACAACTATGAAAGCACAAATGAACAATAATACAATAATAGTGGGAGATTTTAATACCCCACTCACACCTATGGATAGATCAACTAAACAGAAAATTAACAAAGAAACAAAAACTTTAAATGATACAATAGACCAGTTAGACTAACTGACATCTATAGGACATTTCACCCCAAAACAATGAATTTCACCTTTTTCTCAAGTGCACAAGGAACCTTCTCCAGGATAGATCACTTCCTGGGCCATAAATCTAGCCTTGGTAAATTCAAAAAAATTGAAATCATTCCAAGCATCTTTTCTGACCACAATGCAGTAAGATTAGATCTCAATTACAGGAGAAAAACTATTAAAAATTCCAACATATGGAAGCTGAACAACACACTGCTGAATAACCAACAAACCACAGAAGAAATCAAAAAAGAAATCACAATATGCATAGAAACAAATGAAAATGAAAACACAACAAAGCAAAACCGACGGGACACTGTAAAATCAGTGCTAAGGGGAAAGTTCATAGCAATACAGGCATACCTCAAGAAACAAGAAAAAAGTCAAATAAATAACCTAACTCTACACCTAAAGCAACTAGTAAAGGAAGAAATGAAGAACCCTAGGGTTAGTAGAAGGAAAGAAATCTTAAAAATTAGGGCAGAAATAAATGCAAAAGAAACAAAGGAG
>NW_011479861.1:3885-5004 GCF_000754665.1 Bison bison bison | reverse complement strand
CCCTGAGTGATGGTGTGAGGAGGGAGGTGGGAGGGGGGTTCAGGATGGGGAACATGTGTACACCCGTGGCAGATTCATGTTGCTGTATGGCAAAACCAATACAATATTGTAAAGTAATTAGTCTCTAATTAAAATAAATATATTTTTTAAAAATAAAATAATTAACTAAAAAAAAGAAAATAAGATAAGAATTTTACCTGGTGTTCCTTTAGCCAGGACAACAGACCTGAAAAGCTAAAACTGGCCCAGTTTCCTCCATAGTAGCTTCTTCTGTAACAATTAAAAAAAAAAAAAAAAGTAAATGAAAGGTTATAAAAAAATCTAATCACTGATATTCATCCCTATTCATTTTTAACACTGCTACCTCAGAGTTCAAAAGTACACATAATTACGATGTGGAGAATCAGAGGAGGTAACAGAACAAAATAAATGGAAGTGGGACTTTCAGGCCTCAACAGTAACTTTTCATTATATAAGGCATTAAAAAATCTCTTTGGCTTCCTTGGAACATTCTGCATTGATCAAGTGTCTCTGAGCAGGTGATAATGAACAACATTTTACTTCTGAGTTAATAAAAATGGCTGGGAAGAAAATCTTGGTAGATCTCAAAGAAGGCCACTGGAAAAAACTGCTAAGTTTTCCACAAGCAGTAAATATCCACTGCCAGCACCACCAGAGAACTCATCTCACGTGCATAAATACATAAATAAATTTATTTATACATACACATATTACTGGCTACTCTAGTGGTAGACCCTGTGCCATTCTAAGCCTCCAGGGCCAAAAATAAAAGTAGATCCTGAAACAGTTATTCACATCAAGACTTCTGTGATAAGTATAAGAAGAACAATATTTCTACTGATAACTGAACTGTTCTTCACTCCACAGCGCTGTGAAAATCAATCCATTTTATAAAACCCAGAGATCTTCTAGCTAGGATCAGATAAACCCTGCAGACACTGGACTCCTAATTAATTTCTGTTAGTAGCGGACTTCCCCTAGAGAAGGAAATGGCAACCCAGTCCAGTATTCTTTTTGGAAAATCCCGGGCAGACTACAGTCTATGGGGTCGCAGAGAGTCAGACACAACTGAGAGACTAACACACACACACACACACA
>NW_011479861.1:0-371 GCF_000754665.1 Bison bison bison | reverse complement strand
GCAGTTGGACTCCTTTGTTGACTATGAGGGATACTCCATTTCTTCTAAGGGATTCTTGCCCACAGTAGTAGACATAATAGTCACCTGGACTAAATTTGTTCATTCCCGTCCATATTAGTTCAGATTCCTAAAATGTCAATGTTCACTCTTGCCATCTCCTGTTTGACTACTTCCAACTTACCTTGATCCATGGACCTGATACTCGAGGTTCCTATGCAGCATTGTTCTTTATAGCATTAGACTTAAAGAGAAGGGAATACCAGACCACCTGACCTGCCTCTTGAGAAACCTGTATGCAGGTCAGGAAGCAACAGTTAGAAGTGGACATGGAACAACAGACTGGTTCCAAATAGGAAAAGGAGTATGTCTGT
>NW_011479860.1:16672-17942 GCF_000754665.1 Bison bison bison | reverse complement strand
TCATCACTGTGGTCTACGGCGGCTTCGTCACCTTCATCAAGGCAGGTGGCCCGGGCAGGTGGGGCCCTATGTCCAGAGCCAGGGCCCCTAGGGTTGGCCAGGATCTCTGAGGGAGCCACCCACTCAGCCCTGGAGTAGGACAGGCACTAGGACTTGCTCCCCAGGGCCACGGGGACGTGGGGTCCCCAGCTCGGCTGGCCAGGGGCCCTGGGTCTCAGAGCCCCAGCCCCTTCCTGACCCCGGGGCTTTTGCTGCAGGTGAAGTAGCCCCGGAGAGCAGACGCCAGATCCACACGGACAGAACCTGGCCTCCACACCACCCACTGCTCCCAGAGGGCAGAGGAGCCCACACTGGACCCCACCCTGCGCACAGAGGCCATGGAGCCCCACACTCGGTCCACCACAGAGCCCAGCCCCCAGACCAAGAGGAGGGCATCATGGTGCAGAGAGGGGGCCCCAGGCTGGCCCTGCAGCCCCAGAGCCGGTGGTCTTGGCTGCAGACACCCCCCCCCCACCTCTGTGCCCACCGTCTGCTACATAAAGAGCTTTGGTCCTTCCTCCTGCCTCCCACTTCTGTGCCCCAGCCCTCAGATCTTGCAGGTGAGAGCGCCCAGGAGGCCGAGGGCAAACACCCGAGCGGGTCCACCCACACAGGAGAGGCGGGCAGGGTCAGGCACACAGCAGGGGGCTGCCTCGGGAGGAAGATGCCGAGCCGACTGCGCTGAAGGGACTGGGCACGCCAGATGCGTGTGTCCACACCTGCACACACGGGTGCACACACAGGCAGCCCTCACACTTAAGCATGTGTGCACCTACAGTGGGGCCACACCCTGCACACACAAGCACACCCACACACGTAAAGATACACAAACGCGGGGCACATGCGTGTGGGCACGCGTGCGGAGGTGTGCATCCACACACACGCACACACGTGGACTCACACTCAGAGACGTGAGAGCACACGTGCCCACGCACCACTCAGGTGTGTGCGCACTCACACACACAGGAGAGGGCCCTAAGTGGGGGCAGCGGGAGAGGCTGGGCACACAGAGCCCCCATCAGACGGGCAGGAGGCACCCCTCACGCCCTCACGGAGGGCAGGGTGTGGAGGAAAGTGCTGCCTGAAGGGGCTTGGAGAAGACGCTGGCACTGGTCAGCTCCTGGTCACTCCTGGCCCTCGTGCCGCTGTCCAGAGTTCCTGGGGCAGGCGGGTGTGACCCTGGGCCCAGGCAGCCCCCAGGCAGGGAGGCCAGTGTGGCAGACACCCTTCC
>NW_011479860.1:13536-14547 GCF_000754665.1 Bison bison bison | reverse complement strand
CCCCAGACCCACGCTTCTAGCCCTGCCTCCTGGGGGCTCAAGCCCTGGGACCCCACCTGCAGGCCCTGGGAGGCTGGGAGGGCTGTGGGACCCCAAGGCCCACAGATATGACCTCCTGAGCCTGGGGCACTGTCTGAGCCAAGGAGTCTGAACTTGAGCTCTTTTCTGTCCAATAAACACTTTCACAGAATGCCTCAAAGCACAGCGTGAAGTGGGCTGTCACCCACAAGCTCCTCGCACCCCTCCTAGCGCGGAGCTCCCCTGACCACAGGAAAGCGTACGAGCCGCCTGCCAGCAGACTTCCCCTTTCATCTGCCCGGAGGCCTATCTGCAGGAGGCAGGTGCCCCGGGGCCTCCACGTGGCTAGCCATCTCCCTTCCCGGCACCACCGCGGCCCAGGCTCCACTCCGCCACGAGCGTGGGGCCATTACCCCCTCACTCTGCAGCCCGCCTGCCCGCACACCCTCCTCCAGGGCCACGAACATCTGTTTCCAGCCGAGGCAGCAAACAGCACCTATCCGCCCTCCCTCACCTAAATCAAGGCCTGACAAGCCTGGTCCCAGGGTGTGGGACTCACTTCCCAGACACCTGCACGGGGTTCAACTGCCTGCCCATCCCTTGGTGTTTGGGGGGAACAGTCTCAGCCAGTCCTGCTCCCCAAGGCTTATGGACCGAGGCCTCCCCAGACCTGGGCATGAGCGTGCCTGCACACTCCAGCCAAGGCCCACGTCTGTTCCTGGCCCACGGCCAGGCCCATGTTGCTGAGTCTATTCTGGATGACTTGTGGTGGGACAAGGCCTCAAAAGAGAGCCTGGAGATGGAAGAGCAAAGAGTCGGGACCCCTGGTCTCACCATCAGCACAAAAGCAAGGTCAGGACCAGCAGCATCCATGCAAATCAAAACTCAGACCAAAGGAAACGATGGGAGACTATTTATGTTCTGCTGGGGCACACAGGCGTTTTCTCAGAATGACACCACGGCCAGGAACTTTAAAAATAACATTGATAGATC
>NW_011479860.1:8563-13216 GCF_000754665.1 Bison bison bison | reverse complement strand
TTGATATAAAGATATAAGGGAGAGAGACGTTAAGCAACTAGCAGCCCAGAGACCACGGGAAGAGGTGGTGCTACAGTTTCAGTCCAAGGGTATAATTCCTGCTTCCTTGGGGAACCGACTGAGTAGAGGAGGCCCACCCACGTGGAACAATCTGTTTCATTCAACATCTACTGATTTAAATGTTAAGCACATTTTTCAAACACCTTCACCCTTTCCATTAGTGTTTGATCAAATATGTGGGCCCTGCGACCTAGTCAAGTTAATCCATAAAATTAACCATCACACAGTCCAACTAAATAAACATTGAAATAAACAAAACAAATGGGACAAACTTCAAGTAAAAGTTTTCAGTGGGAGGTAGAGAGATCATCTCCAGTGGGTTGTAAACAACGAATAACCAGTAAAACACATGAAATTGTCAAAATCCACAAATAACCAAAGAAAATTTGCTCTCAACAATGGCCCACCCATGCGAATGGCAGCTATTCATGTAGACACACTGCATGCCACACAGGCGTTAAGATGAAAACACACGCAGAGTGACCACATGTGGCACCGCTATCTGACAGGGTAGAAATGACACAGTTAGAAATCAGCCAGCGCCTATGAAGGGCATGGCGGCCAGGCAAGGATGGGCACCCAGTGCCTGGCAAGGTCTTGGCGGAGGCAGGCTTTGTGCAGGTCTGGGTGGCACATCCAGGCACAAGGAGCAGAAGGAGTAAACGTCCGAGGGACAAACATCTTTGCAAGGTCAAGGGGCAGTGGAAGGCCAGGGGGCCAGGTGAACAGACAGGAGCCGGCAGAGGAGGGGTCAGAGCAGCCTGACCACACGGGGCAACACCAGCACTTTCGAGCTTTAGACTTTGTTCTGGGGTGACGGGAAGCCCCTGGAGCCATCTGGGTGGCTGGGGTTTTCCAACCTTTCACTGGAAAGCAGGCTGTGCGAGAGGAAGGGTGGAAGTTCAGGCGCCTCAGGATCTGTGCAGGTCCTGATGGGGATGTAGGAGGAGCTGGGGGTGCGGAGGGAAGAGCAGCCCTCAGATCAGGCGTGAGCCCAGAGGCTGAGCCCAGGGTCTGCAGAGAGAGGGCTGCCCCATTGGGCCTCCTGCCTCACAGCATGAATGCGGTGCCATTTGCTGAGGGCCAGGGTCAAAAATTCTCCTTTCAGTGATGAGGGTGTGAGCTGCCCATCAGAGGTCCAGGAAGGGATGCTGGGTGGGATGCTGGAGCCAGGAGCCAGGACTTTGGGGCTCAAGATGAAGTCAGAGGTGGAGGAGCTGGGCTGGGGCCCTTAATTCACAGCAGAGTCAACACAAAGGGCAGCCTGGAGATCACGGGGAGCAGGGGCAGGGAAGGCGGGAGCCTGCAGGGTGAGGCAGCAGCCTGAGAGGGAGGGTGACAAGGCAGAGCCCCACCCCGCCCCTGCTCCCGATGGTCTGGTCAGAGGCTGTGGGGGTCCCGGTGGGATGCCAAGTGCAGTCTCTATAGAGAGGTGGCCGGGACACGGCTGGACTGGGCTCAAGACCTGAGAGCAAGCTCTGGCAGCACAGCCTAGCCGCCCCACTCTCACCAAACACAGAGCTGGCCTGTAAAGTTCAACGTCTCCTGGGCACAGATAAAATGCCAAATACCAAGACCTTGGTGCCAAGTTCTCTGAAAGCACTGCAAATGAGGAAGACGTCTCAGACAAGGGGATAAAAAAAAATACCCCTACACGACTCAAGGGTTAAATCAAGAGCAAAGTAAATTACTTAGTAAATTGATATTGGCAGAAATTAAGACGTCTGACCACACCAAGTTTTAGGATATAGATCCATGGAATCTTTCAAGCATTGCTTCTGGGAAGTCAAATTGGAAAAGTCAGTTTGGAAGAAAGCTTACCATTGACTTCAAACGTAGCATATTTTGCGTGAACCCTTGTTTCACTCCAGGAAAGACATACGATGTACAGTTGGGCCAGACAGGGCTCTTTTAGGAGTCCTGGACCACCATGAGCACCAGGGATAGAGAGTGTGAAGAACTAGACTCTGCACAACTGTGGGAGAAGCTAGGAGATAAAAGATCTGCAGGTCCACTCTAGAGTCATGGAAGTCACCAGCAAAACACCCTGAAGGCAGTCGATGACAAGGTCTGCGGAGGGCTCTTGCCTCTGAAACAGGCAGAGGGTCTGAAGGTGCCACACTTCAACAGGGCAGGCAGTTGGAAAGGAAATCTGTCTAACGTAACCATTTGGAACTCTGGAGTCTACTGAAGGCTTCAAGTTCCAGATGAAGACTTGGTGGAACACTGATGAATTTTGGTCAAGTGCAGAAGCTAACCAGTCCCCAGCTGCAGCCCCATGGCAGACAGCTGGACATGGGCTCCTGGAGTAACTTGCACGTAGCTTAAAGGGGCCAGGCACTGGGCAGAAAGGATGCAGTCTTCCTGACATCAGAGATCTATGCTGCGGTTGCTCCTTCTGACCGCAGTGTGTGTGTGCCCAGTCCCGACCAACTCTGTGCAACCCCATGCGCTGTAGCCCATCGGGCATCTCTGTGCATGGGATTTCCCAGGCAAGAATACTGGAGTGGGTTGCCATTTCCTCCTCCGGGGGCTCTTCCAACCCAGGGATCAAACCTGTGGCTCCTGCATTGCAGGCGGATTCTTTACTGCTGAGCCACTGGGGAAGCACAGAGATGCTTATAAAGAGGAGGGCGGCCTCTGCTGCATCACCTTCCCCAACTGTTGTGAGTCCCTCATCCCTGGCTGAGGTGGCTTAAGGGGCTGGAGCCCTCTTTTCCCCAACCCTTACCTTTATGCTTCCTGTTTACCTTTTGGGAACCGTCAAAGACTAAGACATCCAAAGGCAACAATGTATTTAGGGAAAATTAGAAATTGGACATGCATGTCCTGGGATGGCACAGGCTCAAAAAACACCTGAGACCATGGTGATTTACACCTCAGGGTAGTCATTGGCACAGAGGCAGCCTACCATAGCAAAAAAGAAAAAAACCCAAAACAATAAACCAAAACACTACCAAAGAAATTTCAAACCCTGGAGTGGTAATAAAGGGATGTGATTTCCAGAGTCACCACATTATTATTTTTAATTGTCAACCATTCAACCAAAAGATTACAAGGCATACCAATAAACAGAAAAGTATGACAACTCAAAGGGAAAAAATTATTCAACAGAAAATGTTTCTGAAAAACATTTGATGGCAAATCTATTAGATAAAGTCTTTAAAATGGCCATCTTAAAGATGCTCAAAGAATGAAATGAATACATGGAGAAAGTCAAGAAAATGATGTCTAAGCAAAATGAAAATGTCAACAAGGAGCTAGAAAAGCTAAAAAGAAACCAAAAAGAAACTCTGAAGAAGAAATGTGGAGAATAACTGAAACGAAAGATTCAAGACAGATCTGAGCAATGATTCTTTGAGAAAAAAGAATCATTGAGCTAGATGATAGGATAGTGGAATTACCAATTTCTGTATGAGGAACAGAAAGAACAAGATTGAAGAAAAGCAGAGACTAAGAGCCCTGCAGGAGACACTAAGCGGACCACACACACCATGGTAGTCCCGGAAGAAGACAGAGAGCGTATTTGAACAAAAGGACTGAAAACTTCTGAAACTTGATGGAAGACACCAATATAAATATCCAGGCAGCTCAATAAGCTCCAAGTTAAATGACCTCAGAGACTCATACCAAGACACATTATAATCAAATTTGAAAAACCAAAGGTAAACAGAGAATCTTGGAAGCAGTAAGACAGAAGCAACTTATCACATATGAGGGCTTCTCCTAAGGTTGTAAACATATTTCTCATCAAAAACATCGGAAGCCAGAAGGCAATCAGCCAATATATGTGAAGCGCTCAAAGAAAAAGCCAGGCAACCAAGAATTCTGTATCTAGCAAAACGTCCTTCAATAGTGAGTAAGAAGTTAAGACATTCTCCGATAAAAACTGAGTGAGTTGATGTCCATTTGACCTGTCTGCAAAAATATCCAAGGGAGTCCTGCAGAGTGCAGTGAAAGAACACCACACAGTAACTAGAAGCTGTGCGAGGAAATAAAGGTCCTGGAAAAGGTAAATACGTGGGCAATTGCGAAAATCTGTATTTTTATAACCGAAGTTTGTAACTCCACACAGCAGTAGTAGGGTTGGTGCTCAGTCACGTCTGACTCTTTGAGATCCCACAGACTGTAGCCCACCAGGCTCCTCTGCCCGTGGGATTCTCCAGGCAAGAATACTGGAGTGGATTGCCATGCCCTCTCTGGAGGAACTTCCTGACCCAGGGATCAAACCCCGGTCTCCTGCATTGCAGGCAGATTCTTTACTCTTTGGGCTACAGGGAAGAGTGTAACTCCACATACTGTTTTCGATTTAATACATGATTTAGGACTAGTAAGTTTTAATTAGTCTAAAAACTAATATTACTGAAACTTTGACTTATAATTCCATGTGCTCTTTATCATATAATTTAAAAGAGTAATTGTTCCTAAACTAATACAAGATCATATATCAATTAGATCTCAATAAAGCAGGAAAAAGAGAGACTAATACATTTAAAAGAACTCTTACATTGTGTGTTGAAATATGTAATGCACAAAGATGTGAATTTGTGACATCGACAATCAACTGAGGGGAAGAAGGGTTTGCCTGTTATC
>NW_011479860.1:4273-8211 GCF_000754665.1 Bison bison bison | reverse complement strand
TCAGCATCAGTCCTTCCAATGAATATTCAGGACTGATTTCCTTTAGGATTGACTGGTTTGATCTCCTTGCTGTCCAAGGGACTATTAAGTCTTCTCCAGCACCACTGTTCAAAAGCATCAGTTCTTCACTGCTCAGCCTTCTATATGTTCTCACATCTGTACATGAATACTATGGAAAAACCATAGATTTGAATATACAGAACTTGTTGGCAAGGTGACGTCTCTGCTTTTTAATATGCTGTACAGGTTGGTCATACCTTCTCTTCCGAGGTGCAAGCATCGTTTAATTTCATGGCTGCAGTCACGACCTACAGCGATTTTGGATCCAAGAAAACAAGTCTGCCACTGTTTCTATTTTATCCCCGTCAATTTGCCAGGAAGTGACGGGACTGGATGCCGTGATCTTAGATTTTGGAATGTTGAGTTTGGGGCCACTTTTTTCACTCTCCTCTTTAACTTCATCAAGAGGCTGTCTCTCTATGTTGGTCAAGTCTGTCCAGGCTCCTCTGACTCTTAGGACATTCGATTCCTCCTTCACCTCCCAGGTCAAGGACAACCTCAGCTGGTACCTGCTGGTTCCTGCATCAAGAGGTAGTGTGTGTGGAAACTGTCATCTCCATCATTAAAGCAAGGAAATTCTCAACACCAGAAGTTTCCCTGGTTCTAACAAAGTCCTAACATTGCAGGGGAATCCCCCAGCACAAATCCAGAGAGCTGGGCAATCCCCAGTCCAGGTGAGACCTGCCCATGGATGCGACGCTCCAGGAGGAGCACCTTCAGGGTAATTACTACCAAGTCCTGCAGGACCAGCAATAACCACTGTGAGGATGAGAGATCCTGGGGCCACACTCCATGGTTTGTGGGATATAAGTCCAGAAACATCCAGGTCTTCAAGGTGAGTGTTCATATTTATCACCTTAGGACACCCGACGGACGAGGGGAAGGCCAACGCTGAGAAATGTTAACACCTACCCAGAAGGTTCATCAGGCACACCCTCCATGGAAGAGCTCTTCCCCCAGCTTCTCCTAGGAGGTGAACAGAAATTCTTGTCTACTGCAGACCTACAGAGGGGTCATATCTCACGGCTAAGAGAAGGGACTGGACCAGGGCACCGCAGCCCAGGAGGGAGTAGAATGCAGATGAGCCAATACTGGAGACCTTGGCGATGCTCACAGCCCAGACCCAGCTCCCCTGAGTCATGGGTGTTCAACCTCAACAATGCAGGTAGCCCCTACCCACATATGACCCCAGGGACCTGGCATAGCTACGATATGCAGCCTCTTTGAGGAGGGGAGCTAGCATGCAGAGACCACAGCCAGACAACATCCAGGAGGCAGGGCGCTGAGGCTCTGGTACCCATGGCTGGAGACGGGCTCAGACCACTTCACTGCTGGCCTCAGACCCGCTGTCTCCTGCCTGATCAACATGGCCAGTATCCCTCTCCTGCTCTTGGGTATCTGACGTGCTCAGGAATATTTATGAAGGTTCCTTCAGAGACTCAGAACAGGGGGGAAGCGGATTTGTCACTGGGTCCTGCTGGAGAAGACGTGGCTCACTCAGCAGTGGGTCTGTCTCCCCACTGACGCCAGGTCCTGAGGTCCTCGGGCAGGGGGTCAGGAGGGACGGTGAGAAGTAGGATGGAGTCTGAGGATGGATGCACCCTGAGGCTGTCCTGCTGAAGAGATGTCCTGCCTGGGACACGCACACAGCTGACCTAGCTTCTCTGCAGGGTGCTGTTGAGGCAACCCACTCCAGTGTTCCTGCCTGGAGAATCCCATGGACAGAGGAGTCTGGTGGGCTACAGTCCATGGTGTCTCAAAGGGTCAAACACGACTAAGGTGACTGAGCATGCTCACCGCCCCATTCCCTGGGTGAGCGCTCCCTCAGGGCAGCCTCCCCTGAGTCGGCTGACAAGGGCTCTGCCTCGTCCTCCTGCAGCGTCTCAGGTGTCTTTTCTCACAGGTGTGGGCACTAGGATACCCTCAGGTGTTTGTGCTGTGAGTTGTCTGGGGCGACTGCACTGCTTTTCGACAAGTGGGCTCGTCTGGACCTTCTTGTGGGGCCCCTGCAGGGTCCAGGTGCTGCAAGAACAGGTGAGCCCAGGAGTGAACGGTAGGTGGAGTGGGCATCGAGCCCCGTGCTTCTGCATGCAGCTATCCTGTGACATGATGTTAGCCCACGGGGGGCTCCAGGAGGCGAAGGGACCCCAAGTCCTCAAGAGCGTCTGGACTCACTATGAGTGTCAACTACATCAGTGCACCTGCAGCCCCAGGGCGGCGACGTCCAGATGTTCTCACAAACTCCTTCCTTGGGGTCTCTCTACAGAGTGTGTGCATTTATTGAGCCTATTTCTAGAGATCCTTAAAAGAACATGCTGTCTCTAGAAGAATACTCTGAAGGTAGAACACAGCCACTTAATTCCAGACCAGGAACACTGCTAGGACTGCCCTGTGAGCCCAGGCAGGGGGTGCCCAGGACCCCAGTGCAGGGCTGCTGCCCAGGAGCATGTGGGGAGGGGCAGGGAGTCTCAGAGACGGAGTCTTCTCTTTTCACTGAAAACAATAACTAGCAGGACAAGGATTGGTGACGTTTAATATTGGGGCCTGTTGGGATACACAGCTCGGTGAGGCCATGAGAAGTACATGTGTTTATGCCTGTGAGTGTGTGTGTGAGTGTGTGTAAGTGTGCATGTGAGTGTGTGGGTGCATATGTGTGTGCATGTGAGTGTGTGTATGTAAATGTGATGGTGTATATGTGTGCATCTGAGTGTGTGTATGTAAATGTGATGGTGTGTATGTGTGCATGTGAGTGTGTGTATGTAAATGTGATGGTGTGTATGTAAATGTGATGGTGTGTATGTGTGCATCTGAGTGTGTGAATGTGTGTGATTGGGTTTGTACCTGTTTGTGTGAGTGTGAAAGTGTGAGTGTGGATGTCTGTAACTCTGTGTGACAGGTGTGTATGTGACAGGTGTGTGTTTGTGTGTAGCTGGTGTGTGTGTGTTACAGGTATATGTGTGTGTGTAACAGGTGTGCGTGTGAGACAGGTGTGTATGTGTGTGAGACAGGTAAGTGTGTTTGACAGGTGTGTCTGTGTGTGCGTGACAGGTGTATGTGTGACAGCTGTGTGCTTGTTTAGGGTGTGTGTGGCCCATGTGTGTGTGACGTGTTTGTGTGATGTGTGTATGTGAGACAGGTGTGTGTTGGTGTGACAGGTGTGTGTGTAACAGGTGTGTGTGTGTTTGTGTGTGTATGTGTAACAGGTGTGTGTGTGTGTATGTGACAGATGTATGTCTGTGAATACCCAGTGGTGGCTGACTTTGGGGAAACACACTGATTAGAGGTGAGGATGTCTCTGTGGCACTAAAGGCTGGTTCACGATGGGGACTGTGTCCCCTGGGGCGGGTCCCTCAGTGGAAGAGCTCTGTGCACAGGGGTCAGGGACCTGACAGGACACACGCCCTCAAACAAAGATGAGGACACGGACACACACCCACTGAGCGTGGCCATGGGTCATAAGTCTGCTCCTTCCTAATATCGCCCATGTATTGAGTGTAAAGTTCTCAGCCTCTAGAACATGCAGGTGACCTGAGGTGTCCTAGGTTAAATATGGATATTCTGAGCCCTGAGAACATCACCCACAGCAACACTGGCTCTGCACAGCAGTCCTGGGAGCACAGCCCTCACCAGGGACTGGAGCTGGAGAGTCCTCCTCCTGGTGGCCTTGGCTCCAGGTCAGGGTCATCCCGGTGCTGCGGTGAAGAAGGGACAGGGTCCAGTCAAGGGGCTTCATGCACTTCTGTCCCCTGTCCACAGGGGTGCACGCCCAGGTGCAGCTGGTGCAGTGGGGGCTGAGCTGAGGAAGCCTGGGGCCTCAGTGAAGGTGTCCTGCAAGGCTTCTGGATACACCTTCACCGACTACATGCACTGGGTGTGAC
>NW_011479860.1:4018-4173 GCF_000754665.1 Bison bison bison | reverse complement strand
TTAACAGACCCATCACAAGCACGGAAATTGAAACTGTAATCAGAAATCTTCCAGCAAAGAAAAGCCCAGGTCCAGACAGCTTCACAGCTGAATTCTACCAAAAATTTAGGGAAGAGCTAACACCTATCCTACTCAAACTCTTCCAGAAAATTGCA
>NW_011479860.1:2264-3000 GCF_000754665.1 Bison bison bison | reverse complement strand
TGCTCTCCAATTTTGGAGAAGGCAATGGCACCCCACTCCAGTACTCTTGTCTAGAAAATCCCATGGACGCAGGAGCCTAGTAGGCTGCAGTCCAGGGGGTTGCTAGGAGTCGGACACGACTGAGCAACCTCACTTTCACTTTTCACTTTTATGCATTGGAGAAGGAAATGGCAACCCACTCCAGTACTCTTGTCTGGAAAATCCAATGGACGGAGGTACCGGGGTCCAGCCCCAGTTGGATCCAGGGATTCCCTCAGGAGGACAGCATTGGCGATTAGAATAGCAAAGGCTGAGAGATTTTAGAGGCTCAAAAATAACTGGTTTACACGGGAAATCAATAAAGTTCGTGACACCGAACTTGCTCTGACTACAGAGGCCGCAGGTGCCCTCTCGAATAGCAGAAGGTGCCCCACCTTGGGCGCCTTCTCAAGTGGGTCTTAGAAGCCCAGGCAAATAAGTAGTCCCAGAGGACCCCCACGCTCCAATTATTTTGGCCTGGAAAGATAGAGAAGAAAAGGAGAGAAAAGGAAGCAAGAAAGAAAGAACGACACGTGGAGACCAAGCTTTGAGCAAGGCCCATAGCTTTATTTTCAAAGAGAGCTTATATACCTTAAGTTGTGCAAAGAGGATAATAGGGGGTGTGAAATCATGCAAAGTCAGCAGTCTCTGATCCTTATCGAGACCAGGCTTTGCTTTCTGCAAATTTATCATATACAAATGGTTTAGGTGATTTACA
>NW_011479860.1:0-315 GCF_000754665.1 Bison bison bison | reverse complement strand
GTTTCCGTCAGACTCACCCTGCACCCTGCTCACCCCGGGCTTCAAAGCAAAAACCCATTGGAAACACAGCGTCCCCACCTCAGAGACAGCTGCAGCCCACGAGGGTGGCCACACACACAGCTGGGTAGGGAAAATTTTGAGGGTGTGCGTGTCACCATGAGAATATCGTGATGATGGTTACTGCTACACCCACAGTGACTCAGGCCCTGACATAAAGTCTGACCCGCACACAGGTGTGGAGCTGGCCAATGCATCCCCAGGGGCACTGGGCTCCCAAGCAAGGTGCCTATCCCCCCAACTCGGGACAGTGAGCCA
>NW_011479859.1:17283-17768 GCF_000754665.1 Bison bison bison | reverse complement strand
TTGTATATATGACCCAAAAGGAAAGAGGGATTAACATCTGCAACATGGTTCATTAAAAAGGACATAGATTTGAACTGAGTTGTCATTAAACTGCTTAGCACTGGCTGGACTTCTGTAATCAGGAAAAAAAGAACAAAAACTTGTTTTCCATAAGATAGAGGCATTTGATATTATACAACTGTGAACTATAAGAATACCTTGGGAGCATGGCAGCATGAATGACTGGGAAGAGGTCTCATTTCTGTAATTAGGAAGGTGATGTGTTTTGCTCAGAAAGGAGCTTAGATTCAGTAGGGCTCAGGCACTGAGGCAGTGGGTCTGTCATGCAGCCTGTTCAAAGGTATTCTGTCAGTCCTGGTGCATGTGAGTGCTAAGTCGCTTCAGTCATGTCTGACTCTTTGCAACCCCATGGACTGTAGCCTGCCAGGCTCCTCTGTCTATGGAATTCTCCAGGCAAGAATACTGGAGTGGGTTGCCATTTCCTT
>NW_011479859.1:12688-17183 GCF_000754665.1 Bison bison bison | reverse complement strand
CCATTGGCAGGTTGGTTCTTTACCACTAGTGCCACTTGGCAAGCCCATGTAAGGAAGGCTATGTGTCATGGCATGTAGAGGCTAAGATTTTCCCAAGCATATGTGACCGGTGGTGGCTCATTTGGTTCCTACTCCTCCTGCTTGTGGTAACAAGGTTCCTCATGATGTCTTACCTTGAACATGACTAGATGGTGCTGAAAGTATTGGCACATTTGGTTGGCTTAGACAGGGATGATATTTCTTATTGGGGTTAATAGAATCAGGTGGAAACATTGTTCATTCAATTATTAATTGAAAAGAAACATGGGGCACTACAATATATTAGATCATATGTTAGAATTTGGAGATGTAGGGATGAATGGGTCTTAGGATTTCTGGCCTGGTGGGGGAGACCCACATTTGTGGGGGAATAAAACTTGCTACCCCCAAATATCTCTTTGGCATGTAGATCATTTTGAGTTGAAAACAGTCCAGGCTCAAAAGACTCAGGAGGAACTTTTGACCTTCCCTCTAGCTGCCTAAAGATCATAGATAGAGGACTTGTTCCAGGAAGGAAACTGTCTCCATAGATAACCATAGTATGAACCAGGTATGTAGACAGGGAGGAATGCAGCAAAATCTGTTAAAATTCTTCTCTCTGTCCCAATGTCTCTGCATGGCCTAACAAACCTTTGTTTAGAAAATGTTTGCTTTTCCATCTCCATGTCAGTTGCTTTTCTCCCCTTTGATGTCCAAAATGCCTACTCCCAACATCTTCTTTTATCTTTAGCTGAAGATAGTACAAAATTTAAGGGTTTCAGCCATTTTGATGAGGTGCTCAGTTTTCCTGGGTCTCTCCCATGTATAAATGCTATTAAACTTCTGTTTAATTTTCTCCTATTAATCTGCCTCATGTCAATTTAGTTCTTAGACCAGTCAGAAGAACCTAGAAAGGTAGAGGGGAATTTTTTTCCTTCCTGACACCAGATTTCTGGAAGAATACTGCTATCATTCATTGAGTGAAGGATTAAGGGAGGAAGGATAAGTTTTGGGGGACAATGAATTCCATTTTGGAGATGGTGAGTTTATGAAGCCTGTAGAGCATCTGAGTAGAAAGGAGAAAAGTCCAAGTGGAAAGTCTAGATTTGTGAGTCATCATTTTACAAATGCTAGTTTAAGTCAATGACATTGATAAAGCCATGCTGAGATTCTATAGTGTAAGGAAGAGAGAAGGACTAGAGTTGAATCCCTGGAGAATCTTTTCATTTCACTGGTGACATCTGATGAATACTATTGTCTGAATACACGTTTGCTCTCACATCATTGAATTTGCATTTGAAAAGCATGAATAAACTTGCAAAACACATTCAAGAGGAAATTATCACAGCAAATGTAGGCACAGGACGCTTTGAAAGTAAAATTTAAAATTCAGTTCAATAATAAAATCCAAAGTATCTTCGGAATCGAAGAGGAAGTTAGAGGATTAACTATATTAAAGGAGTAATATAGATAAAATGGTCAGAGCTTGTGAACCAAAAGTAAGCTCTGATAACTTTCACTGTTCTTATGGAAACAATGGGGCATAATATTTGAAACTGAAACTCTTTGGAATACATCAGTACAGTTGCTTAGTTGTGTCTGACTCTTTGCAACCCCATACACTGAAGCATGGCAGGCTTCCCGCATGGTTGAGATCAATATAGAACACTCCAGGCAAGAGTCCTGGAGTGGGGTGCCATTGCCTTCTCCGCCAAAAACAAAAGGACAGTTCAAACATAAAAACTTAGTAACACTAAGAGGTTATCTGGGATCCAGATATGTTGATATCTTTGACTGAAGCGGGTTGAATTGATAAACAGATCTCAGTTTTCTATGGCAGTATAATAGATTCCCTCAAAACTTAATGGCTGAAGACCATAGCAATTTAGTATTTCTCATGGGTTTTCTGAGTTGCTTGAGCTCTGCTGGGTAGTTCTCCTGCTAGATACAGTGTTCCTGTATTCAGCTGGAGTGGTTGGGGGATGAATAGCTGGGCCTCTTTCTTCTCATTTAGTGGCCTAGCCTGAGATTTTTAACCTGTCGACTGATTCCCCAAAAGGCAAAAGCCGAAATTACAATTCTTCTTAAGATCTTAAAGCTCTTGTAGTTCTTAGGAGTACTAGAAGTCACTTCTGCCTCATTCTACTGGCCAAAGCAAATTACAAGATCAGTCCAAGAGAAAATGGCTCCACTTCTTGATGAGAGGAGTGGTATGTGTGTACAAGAATAAGGGAATTTTTGGTGGCTGAATTTGGAAATGATCCACAAGAGTGGATTTCTCTTTTCAACTAGGCCACAAGTACTTACAGTCTTCCGCAGGACACTCAAGCAGGACATTATGCTTGGTCCTCACTTCAGGTGAATACTAAGAGTTCTTGAGGGAATTATACTCATAGAACTTTTAATATATTTTGCCAAATAAGTCTACTGAAAGGGAAGTTTGTAAACACTTTTAGGACCTTTTTAAAACAGACCTTTGCCACTAGTTGTTACCTAATTTTCTGTCTTCTTCCATCCTCTTAATATTTGCCAGCTTTCTTTCAGAATTTATCTTAGTCTTCTAATAAAGTTAAGAAAGTGTTATATTGTGAAATTGTATGAGAACATCTTTTCCAGGTACATGCTAAGAGTGGGGAAGCTGGAAGTAGAGGAAGAGAAGTAGGCTGAGAGGGTCATTTCAAGGATGGCAGACCAAGTAGTTTTATGACACGATATATGTTGTTTACTAGGTATTCTTCTTTGGGTGTGAAGTAAGTATGCACCTCTATCAGGAACCTGGAGCTTAGCAACAGGCCTCAAGCAGATAAAGAAAGCTTGAAAAAGAATAAGGTCAGATTTGTGAATATTGAGTTTTCCTGGGTGCTGAAGAACATGCAGAGCTTGATGACCACAGAGCTTAGGGTCAGACAAGGAATTGGAAGAATGGTTTCAGATGAAAGTGTGACATTTAGGCATAGCCTTTGGCCTTTTCTTGCCTACAACAGAGTTTGTAGCACAGACTTTGTGATATTTGGTGTGGTGGAGTGATACATGGTATGGTTGATGGAAAAGAGAAATAGTCAAGGGAGAAGGATGGTGGGAGTGGACAGCAGAGATGTCAGAGTAACTTCCCAGGTTCAATAGGGAAAAGCTCCTGGGAGTTTGGGGATGCCGAGAATTGGAGAGGAGAGAGGGGTTTCGTGAGAGTTGTATGCTGTATGCTCAGTCACATCAGTCATGTCTGACTCTCTGTTGCCCCATGGACTGTAGCCCACCAGGCTGCTCTGTCCATGGAATTTCCCAGACAAGAATACTGGAGTGGGTTGCCATGCCCTCCTCCAGGGGATCTTCCCAACTCAGGGATTGAACCTGCATCTCCTACGCCTCTTTCACTGCAGGTGGATTCTTTACCACTGAACCAACTGGGAAGCCCTGTGTGCTCTGTATTGAATTGAATTCCCTTATGTAGGGATCAAAGTTCCTGTATGGAAGATGCTTCTTTAACAGTAGGACACTTCAGGCATACTGCTTCAGTGACATTATCTAGCTTAGGTAATTCTGGACTCCAAATCCTTACTTGGGAAAATTGACTTTTTGTGTTATTCTTACCTTTTTTGTTTGATTTATCTTAGTGATTGCTAATGTAATTTTGGGAAATGTCTGTCTCCACTCTGCCATGGAAATACAAAGAAAAAGACTCTGAGTTGTTTTCAGCTAAAGAGGATGAGGGAGAAGCTTCAGAGGCCATCAGAATGAGGGAACAGGAAGGTGAATGCAAAGCCCAGGGGTGAGCAGGTTAATTTCTTATCACAGTTAGCAAGTTTTTCTGTGCCTCTGAGAGTTTTATCTGAGTGCTGTGTTCTTATAGCAGTAGTGTGCAGCTGCAGTGAAGGGAGACTGTGTGTAGTTTGAAAGAATTCCATGTGTGATGCTGACATTCTCCTCCTCCCACCCCGTTTCATATCCAGCAGCAATACAGATTCTCCACCAACTCAGAATAACATTTAAACTCAGGGAGCAAACATTTGAGAACCTTCTTAATGTGACCATAGATGGCCTGGCCTCCTAGCTGAACTCATTACTGTGGCCAGGTTAGGGTCTCTTGAACACCAGGCCTCTCAGACTCCTCCTCAGCCCCACTGCTCAGCAAAAATGTGCTTGACTCTTTGCCTTCATATACTGCCTACCAAAGGTTTGCCCATTCTTTAAGGCCCCACTCAGGTCCTTCTTGTTTTGTGGAGCTGTCCATAAATGCTCCAGCCACACTGGTTGATTGGACTTTGTTTCTGAATGGTTGAATGGGACCTAAGTGGAGCCAGTAGTGGGGAGAGAAGGCTGGGAGTACAGAGAAAGAAACAGATTATTTACGTGAAAACCTGTTGACAACTTCCTATAGTTTAGTTAGTCTAGTGACATCAATGCTTTGGACATAGATTCCCAGTGATTTGAACAATCCCCCCACCCCACCCAGTAATCCCCAAATGGCTTCTGAAATCCC
>NW_011479859.1:8876-12409 GCF_000754665.1 Bison bison bison | reverse complement strand
TTTGACTTCTCTAGCATTGCTGAGTATTGTTGAAAATGCTATACATCCTAAGGCATCTTATCTTAGATCCTCTCAGTAGGGTGCAATATTGTACATCTCTAAGACCTCAGTTTTGAAGGAGCTATTAACATCATTAGATGTCACAATAGTTCTTTGACTAAGTTTTGAATGACTTACCATCCCACAATCCATTCATTCTTTTCACAGATAATTATTGAACATACCATATAATCAACACTGTGCTATTTGTTGTAGACACAAAGATTAAAAAAGGCACAGCCTCTGCCTTTAAGGATCCTCCACTCTAATGGTGGTATTGTGATATGTGCACAAATAGCCATAATATATATGTGGAAAGGAATATAAAGTGAAAAGGTACTATAAAAATGTTTAGCTAAAGTTTGGGGGCTGACAAATCACCACTGTTTGGAAAGATTATGGAAGGCTTTTGGCACTCTTGGTTTTGAGACACCACTCTTGTGGTTTTGCTGGTCTCTCTAACCGTTGGTTTTTCTCTGCCTCTGCAGTTGCATCTTCCATCTGATACTGGAGTTCCTTAAGACTCAGTTCAGACCTCCTCTCTTCTCACTATATCCTTTCCTCCTAGACAGTCTCATCTACGCCCATGACTTCAGTAACTATCTATAAGCCCATAACATGAGGGCCAAACTTAACCAAACTTGTGATCTTCAATCCTGAACCTCATCTTATAATGAATGACACTACTGTCTATCCAGTTCCACAAGCCAGAAACCCAGGAGTCATCCTGGCCACTCCTTCCCTTCATTCTCCATTCTGATTTATTATCAAACCATACTAACTGTATCCTTTAAATACCTCTCAGATCTGTCTCCTTCTATCTCCACAGCCAGCTTCCTAGATCAAGCTAGAACTATCACCCAGATCAATGTCCTAGACTCATAACTGGTCTCCCAGTGTCTACCCAGTGTTCTTTCCAATCCACTCTCTGCATTGAAGCCAGTAAGATCTTTTCAGAGTTCAAGTTTGATGATCGCCTTTCTACTTCTCAACTTTCAAGTCCTTCAGTAACTTCCCATTGCTCTGTTAAATATACACCACGAAGTCTTATATAGTTGCGGTGTTGTCTACTTCTCTACTTTGTTTCAAAGTATTTCCTTATTCCCTATTTTGTGGCCACACTGACCTATTTTCAGTTCTCTGAAAACGCCATGCATTTTCTGTAACAGGATCCTTGCACACATTGCTCCCCCTGCTGTCCACCCCCACTGCTTCATAAATCTTACTTTTTCTTTAGGTCTGAGCTTAAGTGTCACTTCCCCAGGGAAGACGTCCCTAGATTACTGTCTTTTACATCTGTTGCTTTACCAGAAAATCCCCTACACACAAACCTTCGAGTTGGAAACTCTCAAAGATGTGAACTTGGGTTCACGTGTCCAGTCATGTCAGATGTAAGTGAAATTGCACCTCGCCCTCCGTCTCCTATTGCTGACAATCCTTCAGCTCTACCATCTCCCACCTCCTCTCCCTCCTCCAGTCAGTAACTTTTTCCTGTTCACTTGATGCCAACCGCTATATGCCAGCTGTTGTACTGTACAGAACTTTTCAAGGTACTGTACTGTAAGATAAATATTTTCTCTAGTTTTTGTATTTGTTTTTAATGTATTATTGGTGTGAAAAGTATTATAAATCTATTACAGCACAGTACTATATAGCCAGTTGTGTTAGATGGGTTCAGTTCAGTTCAGTGGCTCAGTTGTGTCCGACTCTTTGCGACCCCATAAACCGCAGCACGCCAGGCCTCTCTGTCCATCACCAACTCCCGGAGTCCACCCAAACCCATGTCCATTCTGTCAGTGATGCCATCCAGCCATCTCATCCTCTGTCGTCCCCTTCTCCTCCTGCCCTCAATCTTTCCCAGCATCAGGTTTAGATGGGTACCTAGGCTAATTTTGACTTACAAACCAATTGGACTTACAAACACACTCTTGAAAGAAGACTCATTCATATGTAGGGTACTTACTGTACTTCACAGCACTCATTCCAGATGTAACTATATATTTATTTGTGTAATTATTTGACTGTGAGCCCCATGAGAGCAAGTGCTTGGCACAGTGCACAATAAATGCTTGCGTGGCACTTGGTTTTGGAGATGGGGAGATTGGCAGGGAAGGGAGAGAAAAGGTATCTCATCCAGGTAACAGAGGACCATTAAAGATCCAGAGACAACAAAGTGGGTGGGATCATGTATGTAAAAGCAAATCTTGCTAAAAGGCTATTCTTAGTAACTCAAATGATATCAATCACTATTCAAATAGTTGCATGATATTTCACTGTTTATATATACACACACACACACACACACACACACACAAATATGTAATTCCCCCGCCCATTCCCCTGTTGGACAATTAGATTGTTTCTAGTGTTTTCAATAGCATAAAGAGCACTACAGTGAAGGCATGTATATATTTATATGCTTTTTTCTATAGTTCATGCTTTTCTCTGCTTGATTCCATGAGTACAAGCAAGCTATTCAGGACTTCTTTAGGGCCACATTTGCTTTAAAAAAAAAAAAAGTCTGTATAGTGCCATAAAACCATAAATACAGTGGTTGATCAGTAAAAATTGCTAACTTTATTGATAAGGATTTATCACACTTAAACAGCCATCTTATTGTAAGTCTACCAAGTGTCCTAACATTTTGAAAATGTGCCAGGCCTATTTCAAGAAGTCAACTTGAAACTACTGGGCTAAAGCAGGAGACTATGTGGGAAGGACAAGAAATAGCTGAGTAGGTGGAAAGAGTCAGAATGAGAGAACGAAGTAGACAAAGGGCAATGGTTAATAGTAATTAGTAAATATCAAAAGCAAATAAGGATAAGACATAATGACGGTGCTAGAGGTAGGGTGGACAAAGTGAAAGTAAATAATCCAGTGATTCTTCAAGAGCTGTTTGATCAAGTTGACTGGAAAATATGACAACAGTTTGTTCTATAAACTAAATCATAAAGATGAGGGTTAAAGATTGAAAGCTGTGTTTAATATCCCCATCAGTTACGTGACCAGTAGACGCTGAGTGATCAAGTGAACAACCATCCCAGTAAAAATCATTAGCTATTAACCTTATTAAACAATGAGGTGGACACCTTTAGCAAGCTGCTTTTCCAAAAGTAAAATCAACCCTACATGGCCACTTATTAACTTGAGCAGTGCTTGACTTTTCTCATAGTTGCAAGACAAAATTCATGGACAATGGAGGAAAGCTTACTCCACTGTATATCAGTCCAATAGCCATTTGTTATGAAATATGTGATATGAAAAGCCCTGGACTGTTGTTCAAGTTTTTAAAACCTCAGGAGATCATACTGGAGTGGTTGTGTGTTTGTGCTTAGTTGCTCAGTCGTGTCCGACTCTATGTTGCCCCATGGACTGTAGCCCACCAGGCTCCTCTGTCCATGGAATTTTCCAGGCAAGAATACTGAAGCAGGTTGCCATTTCCTACTCTAGGGGATCTTCCTGACCTAGGGATCGATCAAAGCTGCCTCTCTTGT
>NW_011479859.1:3377-6262 GCF_000754665.1 Bison bison bison | reverse complement strand
TATGGCAATGTAGATGTTTCAATGCTGCTCTTTCAGTTCGTCCCACCCTCTCCTTCCCCTGCTGTGTCCACAAGTCTGGTCTCTATGTCTGCGTCTCTATTGCTGCCCTGCAAATAGGTTCATCAGTGCCGTCTCCCTAGATTCCCTATATATGTGTTAATATACGATATTTGTTTTTCTCTTTCTGACTTACTTCACTCTGTATAACAGGGTCTAGGTTCATCCACCTCACTGGAACTGACTCACATTTGTTTATCATGCCTGAGTAATATTCCACTGTATATATGTTCCACAACTTCTTTATCCATTCATCTGTCGATGGACATCTAGGTTGCTTCCATGTCCTGGCTATTGTAAATAGTGCTGCAGTGAACATTGGGGTACATGAGTCTTTTAGAACTGTGGTTTTCTCAGAGTATATGCCCAGTAGTGGGATTGCTGGGTCATATGGTAGTTTTATTACTAGATTTTTTAAAAAAGAAATCTCCATACTGTTCTCCATAGTGGCTGTATCAGTTTACATTCCCACCAACAGTGTAAGAGGGTTCCCTTTTCTCCACATCCTCTTCAACATTTACTGTTTGTAGATTTTTTGATGATGGCCATTCTGCCTGGTATAAGATGACACCTCATTGTAGTTTTGATTTGCATTTCTCTAATAATAAGCAATGTTGAGCATTTTTTCATATGTTTGTTAGTCATCTGTATATATTCTTTAGAGGAATGTCTGTTTAGGTCTTCTGTCCATTTTTTGATTGGGTTGTTTGTTTTTCTGATATTGAGCTGCCTGAACTGCTTGCATAATGTGGAGATTAATCCTTTGTCAGTTGCTTCACTTGCAATTATTTTCTCCCATTTTGACATTCCTTATTTTTGATTATTCAAAGTGCTATTTCTTTTTAAAGGAAATAAATTCTTTTTCTGTTTAAATTAAGGGACTTTGGAGACAGACTCGGTAAAAACAAGAGAGTGCTCTTTTTTACAATTCTGTATGTATTCACTTTGCTATGGAGGTTGATAAAAATTAATTGTTGAATGCCTGTTGCAAAATGGAACCCACAACCTACGAAGTGGGTAGGAAAAGTTGAAATTTTGATATTATTGTTTCTAACATTAAAAAATAGATATATAAAGAAAAATTTTATTTTAAATATCAGTTTAAACCTGTCTTAGTCCAAAAAGGATTGCAGATGGCTAAGAAGGGATCCCAGGTGGTAACTTTAATTTCAAATATTTTAAAAAACATCCAAAATTTTAGGTAGACGATTGTTCCCCAGAGTTGGCTCCTCCAATCTTGGTTTAATATTGGAGTGCATTTCCCCTCCTGCTTTGGCCCAGATCCATGCCGTTCACAGAGGTTTGGTGGCAGTGGTGTGGGGGAAGGGAGAGACAGGCAGGTCCTACTCCTGCCTACTGCAGGCCCCCCTTTCTCTGTATCTGGGACTCTGGCTCAGTTCCTCTGAATTGGAATGGCCTTGGGACTGAAGACAAGTATTTGTGTTAGTAATTACGGGCCATAGGACTAAAGCATCTTGAGGCTTTGCTTTCCCACTTACCTTTTCAGTGTCAAACTTTCTGCAGAAATTACCCTGAAAGTTCCCCACTGTGTTTTTATATCTGTAATGGTTTTAAAAAATTAAATTCTTAAAGCTTACTTTGATTAATGTTATGACTGAATGTCCATTGAACAATTCTGCAGAAATTAGAATTACATATAATCTAATCACTATCAAAACTGTATAACATTGGTGGGGATAAACCATTATAAGGGTTTTCCTAAAGGTATTCACTTAATGCATTCTCTCAGTAGTCACTTTTCTTGTCAGTCCCTTTCCCTATTTATTTATTTGGGAAAATTTAATAATTGCTTTTTAACATAAAATTAATAGTATTAACAGTCATTATTATTGAAGTATTTCACTCTTGCACTAGGAAATACTTATTTGTACACTTTCAAGAAATGTCTATTTGAATCCTTTTCCCACTTTAAAATTGACATATTTGCCTTTTTATTCTTGAGTTGTAAGAGTTCTTTACATATCTACATAACAGTCTGTTGTTAGATACATGATTTGTAAAAAATATTTTCCGGTTCTGTGGGTTGTCTTTTGACTTTCTTGATGTGCAGCACAAAAGTTTTAAATTTGATTAAAGTCCAATTTATCAGTTTTTTTCTTTTGTTACTTATTCTTTTGGAGTCAGATCTTAAAAACCATTGCCTATGTGTAATTAGCTTTAAATGTCTCCTAAAGGACCATAGAGAAGGAAATGGCACCCCACTCCAGTACTCTTGCCTGGAGAATCCCATGGATGGAGGAGCCTGGCGGGCTACAGTCCATGGGGTCGCAAAGAGTTGGACACGACTGAGCGACTTCCCTTTAAAGGACCATAGAAGAGGCTGAGACAGCACTTGCAATAATGATGTAATTGTGTGTGTGTTTTAAGTAGATTTTATTTTTTAAACTGGTTTTAGGTTCACAGCAACACTGAGAGAAAAGTACAGAGATTTCCCATACGCACCTTTCCCCACACACGCCCAGCCTCCCCTACTTTCAGCATCCCCCACCAGAGAGGTACGTTGTTACGATCTCTGAACCTGCACTGACACGTCATCAGCCAAAGTCCATAGTTTACATTGTGGTTCACTCTTGGTGTGGTACATTCTATGGATTTTGACAACATGCATCCATTGTTATAATATCATGCAGGGTATTTTCACGGCCCTAAAAATTTTCTGTGTTCCACCTATTCATCCTTTCCCCTTGCCCCCAGCTCCTGGAAGCCACTCATATTTTTACCATCTCCACAGTTTTGCCTTTTTCAGAATGTCATATAGTTGGAGTCATATAGTATGTAGCCTTTTCAGACTGGCATCCTTCACTTAG
>NW_011479859.1:419-1738 GCF_000754665.1 Bison bison bison | reverse complement strand
ACTTCTGTGGCTTGGCTGGCTGTAGGTTCCTGTAGGCTGGGCTTGGCTGATCATGACCTGACTCATGCATATGTCTCAGAGCTCTGGGGCTTGCTTGCTTGTCAGGGGGTCAGCTGGCTATTGGCTGATTTAGACTGACCTTGGCCAGGTTGACTGTGGCTGTGTTCCATGTATCTTTCATCCTCCAGCAGGTTATCAGGGGTGTGTTCTCATGGCAGTTGCAGAGCAAGTGGGAACATGCAAGGCCTCCTATGGTCTAGGCTTCATCTACTGGGCAAAGCCCTTGGGTGAGCTCAGATTGAAGGGAGTGAGGAAATAGACTCTGCATCATTAGTGAGGTGAACTACAAAAATCTCATGATGAAAGTTATGGAGACAGGAAGAGGTGGAGAACTGGTGCAGTCAGACTCTAATCATGTGGTTGATGGCACTACAGGTGAAATGTACCTTTCAGAAGGAGCAAGAGTTTCCTTTGTGCCTGGTCTAAGCTAATGTGTGTCAAACGACAGTAACTTTCTTCTCATTTTCTATCTCTAAGAGGAACTACTCTGTAGAGGGTTCCCAGCAAGCTACTTTCACATTTCTTTTTGATTTTCTCTTTTTTAAACAAGTAATCAGATTCCATATCCATTTTTTTCGCATTGTCCTAGAGCACTTTGAGTTGAGAGTGGAGGACATGGCCTGTGCCACTTAAAGACAGATCTATTTTCACTAACAAAGCTGGAGAACTTTTTGAGCTCTTCTAGTTTGTAAGTTTATTGTAACTGCAGACTTTCCTTTCAGATAAAGTTCAGGAGGATAGCTCAATTTCTTTGTGAGATATTATTACACCTCTGAAAATCCTGTCTACAGAGTTCACATTGAGGTGCCTGCTTTTTAAGAGTTGTCCACTGGCATCACGTTTTCTCATTTCTGTATGCTAATATGTATCTCCCAGGCTTGAAGTGAAAAGATCAGTTTGAGCCCTACCTCACCTCTTCCCTTCATTTAATTACATGAACTTCGACAAGACACTTACATTCCCTAAGCCTCAATTTCCTCTTCTGTAAAATGGGAATAACAGATCATACTAACTATCCAGCATACCTTATCCAGGGTTGCTCCCAGGATCAGATGTCCAAGTAGAAACTAGAAATGCAAGGTTTTATTAGACAGGAAGAACTATTGTTTCTGCTCTTACACCATCCACTGTGTATGTCCAAAGAGTTAGAGTTTTAGAATGGCTTACTAACTGAGCCTAATAAATTCAGTATATAAATAAACTTATTTGATAATATAATTAAGTTAGTTAATATTTCATATAAACACTGAAATAGTACT
>NW_011479859.1:0-319 GCF_000754665.1 Bison bison bison | reverse complement strand
ATTAACCTGTAATACAACCTAGTCTCCTTGGAAAAAACCTTTTTGGAGCCTTAGTATGTAAGGTCCTTTCAGGTCCTTTTCTGTACATACATATATATTTTATTGTAATTGTTCACATAAATGAAACCATGCTGTGCTACCACCAAGTATCCTTAACAAGCGTAGACTTTCCTCATTCTTTTGTATCCCCATGATTCATGTGGTCAGGGCTTGTCTACTCCTGAAAGATACCAAGAGAGCTTAACCTACAGATTTACTGACAGGTTTGCATCCTTTTCAGGGACAGAGGGAAGATGCTACAAGAAGTGGATTGGTTGGC
>NW_011479858.1:19123-19565 GCF_000754665.1 Bison bison bison | reverse complement strand
TAAGATGTGCAATGTGTTGACTTCATATGTATGTACATCACAAAATGATTGACGTTGCAGAAATAATTAGTGCTTTTATCATTTTGGATAAACAAGCCTATGGGTCAGTTATGAGAAGACCTAACATTTGAATACAGATATATGTGGTATAATTATTTGACATAAGCTCTATTTCCAAGCTTCCTTGGTGGCTCAGATGGTAAATAATCTGCCTGCAGTGCTGGAAACCCAGGTTCAATACTTGGGTTGGGAAGATCCCCTGGAGAAGGAAATGGCAACCCACACAAGTATTCTTGCTTGGAGAATTCTATGGACAGAGGAGCCTGGCAGTCTATAGTCTATGGGGTCGCAAGGAGTTGGACATGATTAACCGATTAACACTTTCACTTTCAATTTCCTTTTGGATGAGGTTTTCTGCCTTGAACCTTTCTTTCTCTCTTTC
>NW_011479858.1:13712-15722 GCF_000754665.1 Bison bison bison | reverse complement strand
ACCAGGCTCCTCTGTCCATGGGATTTCCCAGGCAAGAATACTGGAGTAGGTTGCCATTTCTTTCTCCAGAGGATCTTCCTGACCCAGGGATGAAACCTGGGTTTCCTGCATTGGCAGGCAGATTCTTTACCACTGAGCCACCATAGAAGACCTAATAAATTGTTGTGCTGTGCTTAGTCACTTAGTCATGTCCAACTCTTCATGACCCTTATGGACTGTAGCCCACCAGGCACCTCTATCCATGGGGATTCTCCAGGCAAAAATACTGGAGTTGGGGGCAATGCCTTCCTCCAGGGGATCTTCCCAACCCAGAATCGAACCGGGGTCTCCAGCATTGCAGGCAGATTCTTTACCAGCTGAGCTACTAGGGAAGCCCCAAGAAATAGATTAAATTGCATAATTATATTATTCAGCTTACTGTTACCATACAAATAGTTATTTTTTACTTAAAGTGAAGTATCAATTTGAAATATACATAATAAAGTCTACACGATTCAGTGTGGTAGCCATTAGTCACATGTGTCTTTTATGTTAAGATTTTAACTAATCAAAAATGCATAAAATTTAGTTTCTCCATCATACTACTCACATCCCAAGTGCTGAATAGCCACATACTCATCATTACAGAGACGGTTATTGTCAATTTGGCTATACACTGTATAGATAATTACATTAAAAATATATGTATCTTGAAACTATTTAAGAATTTCTAGAGAATTTATATTTTTCCCTTTGTAAAGCCTCAACTTTCAGAAGTAAAGCACTTCAAAACATTAACCAATTCTAACTGATTGTGAAACACTTCGATCAATCATTCTAGCTAAAACCTTAATATTAAATTAAGATTTTTCTACTTCATGCTCTTTTGAAAATAACTTTCCTAATTTCACTGACCAGCTACCCACCACATTGATGACAAGGGTGAAGAGTATAAAGAGAAAAGTATTAAATGTAATTTGACTGCTTGTCCCCAT
Organism: Bison bison bison; assembly: GCF_000754665.1. NCBI lineage: Eukaryota > Metazoa > Chordata > Mammalia > Artiodactyla > Bovidae > Bison > Bison bison. Next base: position 14,748 of record NW_011479858.1, on the reverse strand, counting down.
TATTATCATTATTTTCTACTTAGTTTTAATTTCATTTAAAAACCTTGGGATAAGAATGGCATATCAGTAAGGATTCTCCAAAGAAACTAAACTAACAGGAATATGAATGGGCTTCCCAGGTGGCTCTAGTGGTAAAGAATTCATCTGCCAATGCAAGAGACATAAGAGACCAGGGTTCGATCCCTGGATCAGAAAGATTGCCTGGAGAAGGAAATGGCAATCCACTCCAGTATTTTTGCCTGGAGAATTCCATGGACAGAGGAACCTGGTGGGATACAGTCCATAGTGTTGCAAAGACTCAAACACAATGAAAGCAAATTTGCACGCATGCACACACATACACATATACATGCATATTTATGATTTATGTCTAAGGAGGTGGCTCACATAACTGTGGGAGAAGGTAAGTATGAAAGCTGTTAGGCAGTCTAATAGATTGAAAACTCAGGCAGGCATTAATTTTGCAATCTTGAGACAAAATTTCTTTCTCTTTTGGAAACCTCAATTTTTGCTCTTAAAGCCTTAAACTGAATGGACAAGCCCTATTCATACTGTTAAAGGTAATAGAATCAAGGATTATAGATGTTAACCCATGGGAAAATGACCTTCACAGCAACACCTAGATTAGTGCTTGGTTAAATAACTGGCCCTAGTCTAGCTGGCAAGAAGCAGTGATGTTCCTTTGATGAAAAAGGTCCATCTAGTCAAATCTATGGTTTTTCCAGTAGTCATATATGGATATGAGAGTTGGACTATAAAGAAAGCTGAGCACTGAAGAATCGATACTTTTGAACTATGGTGTTGGGGAAGTCCCTTGGACTGCAAGGAGATCAAACCAGTCAATCCTGAAGGAAATCAATCCTGAATATTCATTGCAAGGACTGATGCTGAAGCTGAAACTCCAATACTTTGGCCACAATTTGAAGAGTCAACTTATTAGAAAAGACCCTGATGCTAGGAAAGATTGAAGGCAGGAGGAGAAGGGGATGACAGAGGACAAGATGGTTGGATGGCATCACTGACTCAATGGACATAA
>NW_011479858.1:9256-11102 GCF_000754665.1 Bison bison bison | reverse complement strand
AGCTACTTGCTTCTCCATTGTAGAGAAGCCAATGGCACCCCACTCCAGTACTCTTGCCTGGAAAATCCCATGGACAGAGGAGCCTGGAAGGCTGCAGTCCATGGGGTCGCTGAGGGTCGGACAGGACTGAGTGACTTCACTTTCCCTTTTCACTTTCATGCATTGGAGAAGGAAATGGCAACCCACTCCAGTATTCTTGCCTGGAGAATCCCAGGGATGGGGGAGCCTGGTGGGCTGCCGTCTATGGGGTCACACAGAGTCGGACACGACTGAGCCGACTTAGCAGCAGCAGCAGCAGCTTCTCCATTGCTGCACTTGATATACAGAGGGTATGTTTTTTAGCCCTTCTAAGAGCCTCACCTGAGAAACTTTTTTTTAATCTGTGAGAAAATTGGGAGAGGTTTCCTGGCCCATTTCCATAAAAATATAGTTTGAAACATTTTATCATGACATGACAATGTTTATTCATTCAAAAAATACTTGCCAATGACTGTGGTAGGTATTAGAGATACAGAGAAGGAGACCATCGAGTACTCACCTGAAGGAACTTACAGTGATTTGTGTGCAGTTATCACTAATTTGTATCAAAGTCCCACCAAAAAGGCATTTATAGCTGTTGTTCACTTTGGTTCCTGAATAACCACATATCAAACATTCTAGATAGATATTTTTAGATGCATTTTTATTTAGCCATAATTTTAGATGTATAGGAAACTTGAAAAGTTAGTGTGGAGATATGAAGATATTTTATAAGCCATCTTGACTAGGTAATGGTGTCCAGACATTTAGTCAAACATAATTTATGGTGTGTCTGTGAGGGTGTTGCTGGATGAGATTAACATCTGAACTGGTATACTGAATAAAACATATTGCCCTCCCATATTGCCCTTATGTGGGTAGGTCCCATCTAATCATTTTAAGTCCTGAATGGAACAAAATGGAGGAGCCCTCACAGCATTTGGCATTGAAGGCCAGTGGGGCTTGAATGCAGGAGCTGCATAGGACTGGGGAAAAATCTACTCCATATTTGGAGAGTTCACACAAGTGTTCATGTGCACTGGGACTGAGGGAAAAGTGGTGACTCCATAGAAGTCTAGGCCAGACCTAATTTCAGGTTTTAAGGGGTTTCCTGGGGAGATGGGGGTCAGCTGTGGCTCATTGTAGGGTAATAACACTGGTGGCAGAGTCACTAGAGAATACTCATTGGTGTGAGCTCTCCCAGGGACCCCAGTTTTGGCAACTAGATCTGGCCACACCCTACAGTCTGCAGATTCTAGTGCTGAGATGCCTCAGGTCAAACAACCAACAGCGTGAGAACACAGACTCACCCATTAGGAGACAGGCTGCCTAAAGTTCTTCTGAGCACATAGCTGCCTCTAAACACATCCCTTGACATGGCCCTGCTCACCAGAGAAACAAGACACAGCTCCACCCTCCAGTGAACAGGCACAAGTTCTTCCCACTGAACAATCCCCTAGACCAACCACACCTACCAGACTGCAGACACTAGAAGCAAGAGGAATTATGACCCTACAGCCTGAGAAATGAAGAACACAAACACAGAAAGCTAGACAAAATAAGATGGCAGAGAAATATGTTCCAGCTGAAAGAACAATATAAAACCCCACAAGAACAATGAAGTGAAATGGAGATAAGAGAGAGAAAGGGACTGATAAAATATCTGAAGATATAATAGCCAAAAACTTCTCTAACATGGGAAAGGCAATGCTGACTCAAGTCCATGAATCTTAATGAGTCCCATATAGGATAAATCCAAGGAGGAACACTCCAAGACACTTATTAATCAAATTGACAAAAATTAAAGACAAAGTGATAATACTAAAAG
>NW_011479858.1:3823-6059 GCF_000754665.1 Bison bison bison | reverse complement strand
ATCTCATAAATGCTGAACACATTGTGAAAGTTACTAAAAATCTCATGCGTTTATTTAGTTCTAGCTACTTAAAAAATATGACACTGTTTTTGAAACAAATATTTCTCATTGTGGTCATCCTTGGGTTTTGTTTTTTATAGGTTCCACTTTTAACTCCTTTTCCAATTCTTATCACAGTTGAGGAGCTTCCCTGGTGGCTCAGTGGTGAAGAACCTGCTTGCCAATGCAGGAAACATGGGTTTGATCCTTTGGTCAGGAAGATACCCTGGAGAAGGAAGCAGCAACCCACTCCAGTATTCTTGCCTGGGAAATCCCATGGACAGAAGGTGCCTAGAGGGCCACAATCCATGGTGGTCACAAAACAGTTGGACACAACTTGGCAACTAAACAATAACCATCACAGTTGAGCATATCCTATTATTCTCTATGTTGTATTAAGCAACTAATTCTTTCTCCCAAATGCATCAATGTGTACACTGGAATAACAATTTGATTCCAATCCAAAAATTACCTTTTGTCTTCTAACCCTTTTTTTTGAAAAATCAGCAACATCACTGAACATTGCTCACTAAATAATGAAGTTGAAGAGAAACCATGATTCCTACTTTAATAATAATATCACCTTGTAGTTTATAGAGGGCTTTCATATATGTTTTCTCATGTGATCATATGATTTGCCCCCAAAATCTCAGGAGGAAGGCATAGACTAGAAATCATAATTTTAAAATGGAAAAACTTAAGACACATAGAAGTCAATGGCTTGCCCTTACTGCTCTTGAAAATTAGCATCATATGGTATGTATATCTTTCCATCTGATTAGACGAGTTTAGGCTATGAACCAACATCTCAGTAGCTTAACACATCAAAAGTTTATTTCTCACACACACAAAAATCCACTCTCCCAGAGATTCATCTATTTGGTCATTTAATATTTCAGGCTGCTTTGGTTTATCTTCCTCACCTTCAATACAATAAGTACATGCTTCCAGAATTGCTATGGCAAAGAAAGAGAACATGGAGAAAATCACACCAGTCCTTAGATACTTCTGACCAGAAATGGCACTTCTCTCATCCCATTGGATAAAGCAAGTTATATGACTGTGTCCAACTTAAAGGAGGCATGTGCCCAAAAGGATAAGAAAATCAGAGACTTTGGTGAACATTTGTATGTCTGCTACAAAATACTTGTTTTGTTCCCTTCCACAAGATCATACTTCCTCAATTTAGAATGTTCATGAGTAGTGCTAGTAATGACCAACCAGCTAATGAAGTATCCTTCTGGATTTAGAGTCTAAACAATTTTAAGACTCCAGTACACTTTTTCAATTCACATTAGGTAAAAGATTCTCAAAGATGCCCTGTTACCTACTAGTGAAGAGCTTAAGGTTTGAAGTCAGAACAACAATTCAAAACCATCTTTACTATTTATTATCTTTGAGACTTGGGGCTAGGTGTTTTACATTTCCAAGTAAAAAGGAAATAAAAATGGTATCAACCTTATAGATTTCTTCTGAGCATTGAGAAAGATAATGCATAAAAGCACAGTGTTTGACATAGGGTAAACCCTCAATCAATGTATACAACTTTCATTATATTGTAGCCCACTATAATGATAATATACATATTATAAATAAACAGGCCTTAAAAAGCATCACTATGAACACAGCTAGTGGAGGTGATGGAATTCCAGTTGAACTACTTCAAATCCTTGAAGATGATGCTGTGAAAGTGCTGCACTCAATATGCCAGCAAATCTGGAAAACTCAGCAGTGGCCACAGGACTGGAAAAGGTCAGTTTTCATTCCAATCCCAAGAAAGGCAATGCCAAAGAATGCTCAAACTACCACACAATTGCACTCATCTCACACGCTAGTAAAGTAATGCTCAAAATTCTCCAAGCCAGGTTTTAGCAGTACATGAACCATGAACTTCCAGATGTTCAAGCTGGTTTTAAAAAAGGCAGAAGAACCAGAGACAAAATTGCCAACATGTGCTGGATCATCGAAAAAGCAAGAGAGTTCCAGAAAAACATCTATTTCTGATTTATTGACTATGCCAAAGCCTTTGACTGTGTGGCTCACAATAAACTGTGGTAAATTCTTCAAGAGATGGGAATACCAGACCACCTGACCTGCCTCTTGAGAAAGATATATGCAGGTCAGGAAGCAACAGTTAGAACCGGACATGGAACAACAGACTGGTTCCAAATGGGAAAAAGAGTACATCAAGGCTGTA
>NW_011479858.1:0-323 GCF_000754665.1 Bison bison bison | reverse complement strand
ACTGGAGTGGGGTGCCATTGCCTTCTCTGGAGTCACATCTTTAGGAAGTATCTTTTTTTTTTTTTTATTAAACAAACAGAATAGTAAAATATGCTGAACTAAGTAGAGAGAAATAAACTACATTTTCCAAGACTAGCTGTTAGCAATGTCAATCAACATTTTTGATGATCCCATTTTACACAAAGCATTGCATTATGTTTCATGAAGGAGTTAGAAAATAAGTCTTATAAGTACCCCTTCATGGATTACAGCCTTGTTGTGGCAAAGGGGCTTGTGTAACTCAATGAAGCTATGAGCCATGCTGTGCAGGGCCACTCAAGAGG
>NW_011479857.1:9856-10535 GCF_000754665.1 Bison bison bison | reverse complement strand
GGGAGGGATTGGGGGCAGGAGGAGAAGGGGACACCAGAGGATGAGATGGCTGGATGGCATCACTGACTCGAAGGACGTGAGTCTGAGTGAACTCCGGGAGTTGGTGATGGACAGGGAGGCCTGGTGTGCTGAGATTCATGGAGTTGCAAAGAGTCTACAAGACTGAGCGACTGAACTGAACTGAATGGAACTGAAACATCATAGCTCCTTTTACAATATGGCTTTGGGGACTACCAGGCATAAGACAACCATCAACTATATTTTTCTTTGTTATTTTGACTATGATTTAACTATGTATGTACAAGAAAAGATTGTTGGGTGAAAAAATAATCCATAAACATTCTTGACACTGGTCGTAGTGCATAAAAGTAAAGTAACCCTCAGTGTGAAGTTCAGGGTGCTTCTAGAAAAATTGAACACTTTCAAGAATTTGTTAATTACTAAATTATAGTTGTACATAGTCAAAATAAATTGCAAAATAAGTTATTAGAGTTATTTCTGTAATTTTTAAACATGAAACATATTGCATTACTTTTGATCTGCCTTTTATTTGCATCTAAAGCTCAGTCATGTTTACTCCCAGTCCCTTGATAACAGAAGGCTGACAAAGTCAATCATTTGCTAAACATTCTTATTGAATTGCACTCCATCAGCATCACACAGTCAAGGCAAGCAAACC
>NW_011479857.1:4539-6048 GCF_000754665.1 Bison bison bison | reverse complement strand
GGCGAGTGCATGCTGCATGCTCAGTGGCTTCAGTCAGTCCACCTCTTTGTGACTCCATGGGCTGCAGTCTGCCAGATTCCTCTGTCCATGAAATTCTTCCCAATTCAGGGACTGAACACGGGTCTCCTGCATTGCAGGCAGATTGTTTACCATCTGAGCCTGCTTTTATACTAACTTCTCTACAAATCCTGCTTCTTTCTTCCTCTTTCAGCTTCATTAAATTCTCTACACCTTTTTCCAAACATGCTCTCTCTGTGGCGTTTATGAACTTGTCACTCTACTTCTGAAAAACAGTGGCTTTCTACAGAATCATGCACACTCTTCTTAAGTAGTGTGTTTAAAGCACGACAGAAAATATTTCCAACTTAATTTCTAAGGTTCACCATTCATACTACCTCACGGGACCTTGTGTTCTTGCCATACTGAACAACTCACCCTTACCAGATATAACTTAAACTTGTACATGTTGATGCCTATTTATCTGGAAAGCAGTGGAGGCTACTATTTTTAGTTCAGCGTCCAGAATGTTTTAATTATCAATGAAGAGTAGTTTCTACTGTTGTTTTATAAGCACTTCCACTGCACTGTTACTACTACTGCTACCATTACTATGACTATTACTATTACTAGCAGCATTACCTGCTCTTGCCTCTACCGGAAGTACTCTTCAATTTCTTTTCCACCACCTGGACCCTTTTGGAGTTCTTTCCCTCCTTAAAGGTCCACCCAAAATATCATCCTTCTAGGAATTCATCTAAGAGTTTCCTCAAGCAGATGTGATATTAAACAATCTATCTCTATGCTCCTATTAAGCAAGCTGAGATTATAGAATATAATATACTTTTTATTATATACTGCTGTCCTTAAAAGTTTACTTGATAAGATGGTCTTCTGATGCCGGATGAAGACTTGGGAAGACTTGATGACTTTTTAGCTCTTCCCAATTAATGTCATTTTTAAATCACAAACCTGGCTTCAGTTTGGAAATTAGAATGTCCAGCCTGAGAAAGTCAAAATACCAAACTTGATTTAATGGCTTCTTTGAGCTGGTGGATCACAGAGGGAAAGGGAGCCCAGTCCTTCTACACATGTGTCACACTTGATATTTGTCCTTTTCTCCCAGTTCTCCAAATGCATTTACTGAATGAAGATTAGGGGAAAGGATACAGTCTCACATAGGGGTTCAATTTTCTTCCAATATTGAATACAACTAGATAGAAGAATCTAAGTTTCTCCATTTGTGCAAATTTAAAATATTTATTATTAGATATCTCATATTTTTGCTGCTACTGAATATGGTTCTATTTTAGTATTCCATTTTCTAATTCTTGTACAATATTTGTGCTTTATATTATATAACACCAGTCAATAAATAATATGACAGCTTCAGTTAAGAAATTTCTGCTCATGACAACACAAAACCATAAATAATTTTAATCACTGTATATGTATTTATGTGTATGTGTTAAAATTTATTATAGGTATTAATATATTCCCAATTTCTCTTAT
>NW_011479857.1:0-321 GCF_000754665.1 Bison bison bison | reverse complement strand
CCGCAGGTCCCACCACTGCAGACCCCACAGGTCTGACTGCTGCAGCCAGCCCTCGGGGGGCTCCGGGTGTTGCGGAGAGGGGAGTGGTCAGTCCTATGGAGGCGGCTGCTGCTGAAGATGTCCCTGAGTCTACAAGATCCAACCTGGGGACAGCACACTGCTGAGGACATCATCTTTATCCTCCTTCATTGGCTGCTGGGCCTGAGAGGTCCTGTAGAAGACTCTGAACTTGCAAATACAATGACCCCTCCCTGGGGCTCAGAAACTCAAATTTTCTTCTGAATCCCCTTCCATGGCCTTGGATTCTATGTCTACCCTCAC
>NW_011479856.1:4696-5424 GCF_000754665.1 Bison bison bison | reverse complement strand
AAGATTATATTTTAGATATGCAGTGTCTCTAAAGAGTATAATAGTTACATTTTGATGTCTTTTGGTAGTATAAACCCTTATGACTAGTCTCTTGTAACAACAGTCTGTATGATGGGCTCAACAATATTTGTCTATTCTGTTCAGTGTGGGCCTGAGATGAACTTGCAGACATCTCATATAGTTGTAACTGTTTCAGGCCCATCCATAGGAACAAGAGCATACATCATTTTGAAGAAGCTAGAAAAATGTCTATCAAGAATGCTGTTTGGTATTTGGAAACGATGGAAACCTTAAAAATATAATTCCTTAAATAACCATCATTTGATATATGCAACTGAATCAGACACAGATTCATATAGATAGGTCTATTTAGCCTTACCAGCTGTGTGGCCTTGGGTAAACTAAGTTTTCTAAACCTCTGTGTCCTTATCTATAAATTGGGGATGTGATGACCTACTTTGCAGAGTGATTATTAGGAATTATTTGGATGCTGTGGATAAAACACTTAGCACAGTACCTGGGATATATGGACATAAAGCATAAATACTCACAAGAGCCAGCTATCATTTATTCTGCTGGTCTTAAAGCTTGAACTCAAGGCTTTACACTCAACACATTCTAGCTTTGCTCTCCTGTCTTGTATGTGAGAGCGAGGCTGTTGTTTTTAAGGTGAGAAAGTGAAAGTAGCTCAGTCATGTCTGACTCTCTGCGACCCCATGGGCTATACA
>NW_011479856.1:0-463 GCF_000754665.1 Bison bison bison | reverse complement strand
AAATAGAGCACCTGAAGAACTACGGACAGAGGTTCATGACATTGTACAGGAGGTGGGGTTCAAAACCATCCCCAAGAAGAAGAAATGCAGAAAGGCAAAATGGTTGTCTGAGGAGGCCTTACAGATAGCTGAGAAAAGAAGAGAAATGAAAGGCAAGGGAGAAAAGGAAAGATATATCCATCTGAATGCAGAGTTACAGAGATTAGAAGGAGAAATAAGAAAGCCTACCTAAGTGATCAATGTAAAGAGAGGAAAACAAGAGAATGGGAAAGACTAGAGATCTCTTCAAGAAAATTAGAGACACCAAGGGAACATTTCATGCAAAGATGGGCACAATAAAGGACAGAAATGGTATGGACCGAACAGAAGCAGAATATATTAAGAAGAGGTAGCAAGAATACACAGAAGAACTGTACAGAAAAGATCTTCATGACCCAGATAACCACCATGGTATGATCACTCA
>NW_011479855.1:28133-29182 GCF_000754665.1 Bison bison bison | reverse complement strand
ATGTTGAGCTTTAAGCCAACTTTTTCACTCTCTTCTTTCATTTTCATCAAGAGGCTCTTTAGTTCTTCATTTCTGCCATAAGGGTGGTGTCATCTGCATATCTGAGGTTTGAACAGATCAATTACTGGTAATAATGTACATAATGATAATAAAATACCTCTTCACAATTGTCAGAATAGCTATCATCAAAGAGGAACATGTAAGTGTTGGCAAGGATGTGGAAAATAGGAAACTGTCACGTACTGTAGGTGGGATTGCAAATTGGTATACCCACTATGTAAAACAGTATGGAGATTCCTCAAAAAATGAAGAATATAACTACCATATGATCTAGCAATTTCACTTCTGGGTATTTATCTAAAGAATTAAAAAACTAGTTTTAGAAGATATATGTACTTCAGTGTTTATTACAGCATTATTTATTATCTTCAGTAGTCAAGGAATGTAAGGAATGTGTCAATTGATAGGTGAAAGGATAAAGAAGGTGTGGTGGGTGTGTATTTATATTTGTAAATATACATGTATATTGTGATGTTATTCATAAAAATGAAATATTTCCATTTATGATGAGATAAATGCTTCTAGAAGGTATTACACTATGTAAAATAAGTCAGAGAAAGTCAAATAACACATGATGTTGCTTACATATAGCATCTATAAAAGAAAAAACAAAATAAAGGGGACAGACTCATAAATACAGAGAAAAAAAGTGATTGGCTGCCAGAGGGGAGGAGTTAGGGGTGGATGAAATGAATTAAGGTGATTAAGTTTTAAATCTCCAGTTATATAATGAATAAATCATGGGGTGTGATAGACAGCATAAGCAATATGGTAATAATATCTTAATTAACTTGTATGGAGACAGAGGTTAGACTGGTCACTAGACATATTGTGGTGATCATTTCATACTTTTGCAAATGTTAAATCATTACGTGTTGCACTTGCAACTAGTATAATATTGTACATCAACTTGGCATTCTGAAGTCCATGGGGTCACAAAGAGTCGGACACAACTGAGCGTCTGAACTGAACTGAAACATCAACTATAT
>NW_011479855.1:22265-25950 GCF_000754665.1 Bison bison bison | reverse complement strand
ATTCCATAAAAAATTAATAAGAGAACAGCAATATCGATAGATATTTATAAAATCAAGAAATGAAACTTCACTCATTAACTGAGTCAACCTTTAAAAATATACCAGAAGCAAAATAAAACAATAAGACTACACTGCCAAAGATCAAATACACTAAAATCACTTTGGAAGACAATTTGCCAATTACTTACAAAGCTAAACATAATTTTATACAATCCAGCAATGATGATCCTAGGTTTCAGGTAATTGGAAAACTTAGGTTCACACAAAAACCTGAACACAAATTTTCCTAGCAGATTTGTTTAAAATCTCTAAAGATCAGAAGCAGCCAAGATATCTTTCAATATATGAATGAATAAGCTGTGCTGTATCTGTATAATGGAGTACTATTCAGCAATAAAAATAAATGAGCTTTGAAGCTACACAAACACATGGAAAAATCTTAAGTCCACATTACTAAGTTTAAAAAAAAAAGTCTTTAAAAGGCTACATATTGCATTACTATTTATATGGCATTCTAGAGATAGTACATATATCAGTGGTTTTAATGGATTCAGTGTGGGGAGGTCTGAATAGAGGAATCACAGATAATTTTTTTATGGGCAAAAAAACTTTAATTGTTGATGCATGATATCATGTACTTTTTGAAACTCATAATGCCTTATAGAAAAAATATTAAACTTTGATGTATAAATGTGAAAAATCTTTTAAGAGGTTGGAAATCCCAAGATGGAACAGACAGACAGTGATAAAATAATCTAACTTTATTATAAATGTATGGAACAACTTCACTGAAGGGGGTGGAGGGAAAGTGCTATTCTAAGTAACTTAGTAAATGAGCAGAGTCAGTGAAACTAAAGACAGAAAAAAAAAGTGTATAAGCACTGTAATCTAGTTAATAAAGGTGTTTCATAGAGGGGAACAGGTTAACAATTCTGAAACTGCTCTCCTTGTATACAGGAACTGAACAATTGAGAAAATAGTAGATGGTTAAATCAGATTCCTTTGTGTTGGTTATAGACCAGCAAGGGGCAAAGTGTAGACATATGCATGTGATAGTGGGATGAAGTTGAAGATACCCTTATGAACTCTTGCTTAACTTTAATATAGTTCTATTCCAGACACTTACACACAGAAAGCATCCATAGGTATGTGTATATGCATGGGTTGGTATAAAAACATGTATTTCCTTGCTCTGTCTGCTAAGTGGACTAGAAGCAATGATACTCATATCAATGAGCAAACCTAGTATACAATAAAAGCATTCTCCAATAAAAGGAAACAGGGCTCTTTGAAAAATACATAATCATAGAGCTGGGATAGGACATATGCAATAATGTAACTGTTTTGTCACTCTCACCCACTCTCTTTTGTTTACTTGCTCTCTTTCACACACATGGGCTTCCCTGGTGGCTCAGTAGAGACCCCCTGGAGGAGGGCATGGCAATCCACTCCAGTATCCTTGCCTGGATAATCCTAGGGACAAATGAGCCTGGGGTGGCTACAGTCCATGGGGTCACAAAGAGTTGAACACAACTGATCAACTTTCACTTCACTTTTACTTCACACCACACACACACACTGACGGTGTATGCCAAAGAGACACAGGAACCAACTGAAATATATATAATAGTGGCCAAATCTGGAATAATTTGAGCAAAATTAATAAAACATCATTGGATTTGTTACTCAAAGTATAAAAATTCATGAATCCATACTAAAATAAATGAATGTAAGAGAAGAGACAAATATCCTGTGCAGAAGAATTCCAAATAATTTATGTGGCTATTTCACCCTCATGGAGATGGATCATAATCTGGCTCTCCTGAGTGTAAAATGCATGCAGTGACTGACTTCTTTCCAAAAAGGAGAATGAAGATTAACACTCCACTGGAAAACATGACAAAAAATAATTCAGCAAGGTGTCTGAGATTAACACCAGAGACATAAGTCATCTTGTAGTATGTGCTATTGATATAATCTGATGAAAATGGGAATTTTACCTTTATAGTCTTTCTTCCCCAAACCCCATTGACCCAGTATCATCATGAGAAAAGCATCATTCACACCCTAATTATTGGATCGGCTACAAAATTCCTGACCAGTACTTCTCAAAACAGTCAAGATAACAAAAAAGGAAGGAAAATTTACCAACTGTCACAGTCAAGAAGAGCTTAAGGAGACATGAAAACAAAATGTACTGTGGTATCCTGGATGTGATACTGGAAGACAGAAAGGGCATTTACTAAACACTAAGGAGCTCTAAATAAAAGTAAGGGCTTCTTTTTAATAATAATCAATATTGCCTCATTAATTGTGATAGAAACATCACACTACTTAAAGATGTAATTACAGAGGAACCTGGATATGGAGTCTATAGGAAGTCTATACCATTTTCATAATTTTGCTGTAAATCTAAAACTTTTATAAAATACATTTATTTAAAGTAGAGTATGTAAAGGGGAACACCTAGTATTTAATAATTTTAGAGTAAAAACCTGACAGATACTCTTAACCAAATGACTGAGGTTAACATCACCTCAACAGTGCTAAATCACATTGGTATCATGTATTCCCTAATGCAATGTGATGAAGAGGTAACTTCACCTCTGTGCTGTCCCTTCCAAAACTCCACAATTCTCATCTAATTGTGGGGAAAATATTTTCCTTTAAGTAAGAAAAAAATGTATGTAATAAAATACACATGTATCTATACATTTGTAAAAAAATAAATAAATACAGAAAGAATTTTTAAAAGACATTAAAGAGATGTATTATGTGCTGGGCTTGGTTGTTGTTTAGTTGATAAGTAATGTCTGACTCTTTGTGATTCCCTGGACTGTAGCTCACCACTCTCCTCTGTCCATGGGATTCTTCAGCCAAGAATAATGGAGTGGGTTGCCATTTCCTTCTCTAGGTCATTTGCCCAACACAGGTCTCCTGAATTGGCAGGTGGATTCTTTACCACTGAGACACCTGGGAAACCCACTGGGCTTGAAAGGGTAAAAGATAGAAGTAAGAGGAGGAAGGCAACAGTGTAGAAAGCATTCAGAGGGTATGACACTCCTCTGAATGTAACTGTTTTATATCATACAATCTGAATGTTTCACATAACCTTCTAATACTAAAAAATAGTTAAAAACCAACTAGAATGTAAGACAAAAACAAAATGGAATACTGTTGTTGTTTTTCAGTTGCTAAGTTGTGTCCCACTCTTTGTGACCCCATGGACTGCAGCATGCCAGGCTCCTCTGTCCTTTAGTAAAAACAAAACAAAACTACAACAACAAAAAAAAGAATCTACCTCTGTTAAAAATAAATAAGTTACTAACACTGAAATGGATGAGGAGGAAGAGAACTAATCTAAGTAACTCTGGAAAACAGTATCTTGGCCAGATGCTGTGAGGATAAAAATAAGAGAATGTGCATGAATTCTGAAATCTAGTTAGTAAGTGTGTTTCTCATATGGCTATGGGTTAACCATTGAGAAATCACATTGTGTTAATGCAAGAAAATAAAATTTTCTCCTTAGAAATATTAATTCTAGTATTGGAAAAAGAAAAGCTATACTGATCCTGGAATGTCTTATCAGTTCAGTTCAGTTCCGTTCAGTTGCTCAGTTGTGTCCGACTGTTTGCAACCCCATGAACTGCAGCACACCAGGCCTCCCTGTCCATCACCAACTCCC
>NW_011479855.1:18771-20379 GCF_000754665.1 Bison bison bison | reverse complement strand
TTACACTAGCAAAATCCATCAAGAACTAACTTAACCAAACAATCAAGTTAAACATTAATAGTAATAAGACTATTTACACATTGAACAATTTAATATGATGTGCTGAGAAAGTCAACATCATTTCAGAGAATCATGCTTGAAAAAAGACATAATCTTAATCTAATCATGAGAAAACATCAGAACAACCAAGCATAAGAAATATTCTCCAAAATAACTGACCCGGTACTCCTCAGAAGTGTCAAGGTAAATGAAAGATTGATAAAATGTCACAGGTTAAAGGAAACAAAGCAGAAACAGAAAATAAATGCAATGTGGGATCCTGGGATGGATTACAGAACAGAAAAATACTTTAGTGGAAAAATTAAAGAAAACTGAAGAAAAAAGATATAGCAATAATAGTAATTGGAGACTATAATGTACCCTTCCCTCATGGCTCAGCTGGTAAAGAATCCACCTGCAATGCAGGAGACCTGGGTTCCATCCCTGGGTTGGGAAGATCCCCTGGAGAAAGGAAAGACTACAAGTTTATCTTGATCAATGCAGTAAAAGCACTTAATAAATTCTAATATCAACTTATGATAATAACTTATAGCAAACTTCAAATAGATGAATTTGTCCCTTACTTGGTAAGTGTTATTTAACAAAATCCTATACCTTGAACACTGGGATATAATTGACAAATAACATTATTTTAGTTTCAAGTGTACAACATAATGATTTGATATATGTATACATTGTGAAATGATCAACACAATGGTGATATGATATCTCACTGTGGTTTTGAACAAATTTTTATTTGATGGAAATGTTTTAATTTATCTTAAGATTTTTTTTTATAATAATCCTTAGAATGAGGTATAATCTCTATTTTTATTGCTGATTAAATGGAGACTTGGAGGTTAAGTAACTTGTCCAAGCCCCCCTAATTAGAGAGTGTCTGAGCCAGGTTTGAATCCAGTATTTCAACACAGGGCCCCTGCTGTTTTTTGCTATTCCACATTTCTTCCCAGCACACTGCTTGCTAGCTACTATCACCTGATTAATATTTTTTTTTTAATTTTTCAGCTCTTTATTTATTTATTTTTTTATTTGATAAATTTAACGCCTTTTATTGCCATACCTCATTTTACTGTGCTTTGCTTTAGTGAACTTTATAGATACATGGTTTTTTTTTTTTTTTCCTTGTTAATTTTCTGTTTAGTTGTTCTATCCATAAGTGTGAGTGGGGTATTAAAGTCTCCCACTATTATTGTGTTATTGTTAATTTCTCCTTTCATACTTGTTAGGATTTGTCTTACATACTGCGGTGCTCCCATGTTGGGTGGATATATATTTATAATTGTTATATCTTCTTCTTGGATTGATCCTTTGATCATTATGTAGTGACCATCTTTGTCTCTTTTCACAGCCTTTGTTTTAAAGTCTAATTTATCTGATACGAGTATTGTGACTCCTGCTTTCTTTTGGTCCCAATTTGTATGGAAAATCTTTTTCCAGCCCTTCACTTTCAGTCTGTATGTGTCCCCTGTTTTGAGTTAGGTCTCTTGTAGACAACATATGTAGGGGTCTTGTTTTTGTATCCATTCAGCCAGTCTTTGTCTTTTGGTT
>NW_011479855.1:16696-18671 GCF_000754665.1 Bison bison bison | reverse complement strand
AAAAAAAAAAAAAAAAAAAAAAAAAATAAACTGTCATTACTTACAGATGCTACAATCATTTAAGCAAATCACCAATAGAAGCAATATACAAACTACTAGAAATAAAATCAGTTTGACAAAGCACAACCTATAAAGATTAATAGCATTTATTACTTACCAGTGCTAATGAATTAATAAATATAATTAAACGTAAGATATAGTTCATATTAGCAGTAACAACTTATAAAATATCTAGGAATTAGGATATACTAGGTCTGAAGTAATCTAAAAAAATGAAGAGCATACCATGCTCCTGGAGGAAATGACTCTATAGTAAAAATATTATTTTTTTACTAAATTAATCTATAAAGTATAATTCCAACAAAAATTGTAGTTGTGTTTTAATAACTATAAAAATTACTAAAATTCATATAGAAAAATAGAGATTTATAAGTAGGCAAATCAATTTGGAGATGAGAAATTAAAGAATTCCTGCCTTCAGATATATTAAATAGACTGCAGAATCATTGTAATAAACAGAGTAGTACTGGTATAAGAACACATACTAAAGCAATACTACAATGGAACAAAATTAAGGAAATCCAGATAATTCACATATGTATAAGAAAATAAATATGACATAATGTGACAAAATTAACACCAGAATCAAAAGGGGGGAAAATGAATAGTTTAGATTATGTAAGGAATATTAAGCCATATCTATTAATAGTCTTAAAAAGATAGATTATAGGTTCATTGAAGATGAAAAATGTAAATTTACTCATAGTAAATATAAGAAAATATTTTTGTTCTCTATGCCTGGGAAAGGCCTTTTTTATAATACAATTCAGAAGCATGTACAATAGAGCCAAATTTATGAATCTGATCATTTGATTTCTGTTCAATGAAGGAAACTATGAACAAAGTTAAACAGTAAGATGACAGAACAGGAGAATTTATTTGCAATATTTAAAAGTACCAAGGGATTCACATCTAGAATATATGTGATTCTCCTAAAATTCAACAATAAAAAGATAGTAATATAAATACATAAAAATGCAAAGGCTATGAACATTGAGAGGATGAATTCCAAAAAGAGTAACAAGAATAGTATGTAATGTTCAATGTTATTAATAATCAAAGAAATGCCAATTAGGATACTGGCATATCACTTAATAACTATTAGACTAAAAAAATGTAGAAAGTGAAAGATATGCACATATTGGCAGAGATGTAGGAAAACAAATTCTAAATTACTGCTAGTGGGAGAGTACACTGGTGGAGATATTTTAAAAAATAATCTAGCACTATTTAATCATACATGTAATATGTACATAAATGTATATGCATATACATATACACCCTGTGACTCAGAAATTAGGTTTCTGGGTATATAACATAAAGAAATTCTCACATAGGTTCATAAAAAGACTTGTACTAGTATATGCTTTGTCTTGTTACCGGTGGTGTTAGGGAGATAGATGAAACTGAATGTCCACTATTTAATGAGCCAACAAAGTGATAAACGCCCACCATAAAATGTGATACCTAACTTAGAAGTTCAG
Organism: Bison bison bison; assembly: GCF_000754665.1. NCBI lineage: Eukaryota > Metazoa > Chordata > Mammalia > Artiodactyla > Bovidae > Bison > Bison bison. The sequence goes on along the minus strand of NW_011479855.1, from coordinate 17,127 downwards.
CAAGCACTAGATCTATCAGATCTAGTCTCTTAAACCTATTTCTCACTTCCACTGTATAATCATAAGGGATTTGATTTAGGTCATATCTGAATGGTTTAGTGGTTTTCCCCACTTTATTCAATTTAAGTCTAAATTTGTCAATAAGGAGTTCATGGTCTGAGCCACAATAAGCTCCCGGTCTTGTTTTTGCTGACTGTATAGAGCTTCTCCTTCTTTGGCTGCAAAGAATATAATCAATCTGATTTCAGTGTTGACAATCTTGTGATGTCCATGTGTAGAGTCTTCTCTTGTATTGTATATTGTCACCCTGCTTATTTAACTTCTATGCAGAGTACATCATGAGAAACCCTAGGCTGGAAGACGCACAAGCTGGAATCAAGATTGCCGGGAGAAATATCAATAACCTCAGATATGCAGATGGCACCACCCTT
>NW_011479855.1:9716-16323 GCF_000754665.1 Bison bison bison | reverse complement strand
GAACTGTGGTGTTGGAGAAGACTCTTGAGAGTCTCTTGGACTGCAAGCAGATCAAACCAGTCCATCCTAAAGGAGATCAGTCCTGGGTGTTCATTGGAAGGACTGATGCTAAAGCTGAAACTCCAATACTCTGGCCACGTCATGCGAAGAGTTGACTCATTGGAAAAGACCCTGATGCTGGGAAAGATTGAAGACAGAAGAGGAGGAAGACAGAGGATGAGATGGTTGGATGGCATCACCTACTCAATGGACATGAGTTTGAGTAAACTCCGGGAGTTGGAGATGGACAGGGAGGCCTGGCATGCTGCTGTCCACGGGGTCACATAGAGTCGGACACGACTGAGCGACTGAACTGAACTGACTGAACTTAGAAGTAATAAATTAAAAGTACACATAGATATTGGGCTTCCCTGGTGGCTTAAATGGTGAAGAATCTTCCTGCAATTCAGGAGACCTGGGTTCAGTCCCAGGGTTGGGAAGATTCCCTGGAGGAGGGCATGGAAACCCACTCCAGTATTCTTGCCTGGGAAATCCCAGGAACAGTGGAACCTGCCAGGCTACAGTCCATGAGGTCACAGAGTCGGCCACAACTGCATGACTAAGCACAGCACATAGCACAATGCCACATGGGAAGCCCCACCTACCCCATTCCCTATCAAAAGACAGGGTTTTATAGCAGCAGATCCTTGACAAAACTTTAACTTCCAATTTGTTTCTATGGGTTAAGTTGTCATAAATGATGTATTCTAAAAACTATTTCATTCCTGAGTGTATATTCCTAACAAAAATTATCACTTATGCTCTTAAGTTGGGACAGATTGTTTTTGATTGCAGAAAATTGAAGGAATCAGAGTTCATTATTGCTAGAGTAAAATTATGGTAGAGATATTCCCTGGAGTACTGTGCATCATTTAGAACAACAGGTCAGACGCATAAACATGATCCTAGGTAGCAAATACAAGAAGGTGATATATAATGAAGCACCATTTACTTAAACATTAAATGTATACATTTAAAATACACATTTTATAATAATGCAAACAATCTTGGGTGGCCTTGACCTACAACAACTTGGAGCTGGGCTTGGGTCCTAGCCAGAGATTGAAGCTGTATCACGGGGGTGGGAACACCAAATTCTAACTGCTAGACCAAGGGTCAATGACAAGGACCCTGGCCCTTCAGCATTGCAGAAAAGAATTTCCACAAAGACAGAAAGTAGTGAAGCAAATAAAGCATTTATTAAGAGGAAAAAGCATACAGTACGTGTGGACAGACACTCAGGAAGACTCAGAGGGAGAGTCCCTGAGTTGTGCCTTCTTGGCAGTTTAAATCACTTATATAGGCATGTCTTCCAGTTTTCCTTTAGCAATCATTTTGATTTGCCTAGTTCATAGTCCATATTTGGTAGATCTCTAGATCCTCCCACGTGTGTGCACACATCTCCTATCCTAGATGGATTCCACTGAAGGTATCTGGGTAAGGTGGTATTAGTTAGCACCACTCCCCTTTGACCGTCAAGGAGCTTTTCTGTGCATGTGTGGTTAGGGAGGTCTCTTGACTTTGGGAATGAGAGATATTTGGTCTGGGCAGGGCCCAGCCTCCTCCCTTAATTGTTCTATTCTTAGAGTTTCAGTCCATAGGGAATGAATCTCTAATTGCTTTACCTTGGGAGGCCCACCTATCTCTTGCCTCACAAACAAGAATATACATTAAATAATAGGAATGGCTGACTATAGACTCATTAAATTCTCAAACTCCCTGAGCTACTTTTCTACACCAGGGAAGGGGAAACAATCATAATTTAATGTTTTTCATAAAATTCAAAAAAAGAAGAAATAATTTATGGCTTTTGAAATTAATTTCCTATCTCTCACCTGATTTTTTTTTTTTTTTTTAAGATTTAGCCCAAGATATTTGGAATACTTGGCTAAGACATATCTAACTTATTACAATATGTACCGTTCTGTTACAAACACATTCCAGAGGAATAACTATATTCTTCACCACCAGGTGATATTTATACAACACAACAGTTCTCTTCTAGGCACTAGATAAAAGAAAAAAGTTATATACTTAGGCATTTAGGCTGAGGCAAGAACCCAAGCAAATGAAGCGATCAATAAATAATATGTACAGGTTTTTGTTATTCCTGCTCCTTGTCCTAGGGAAGCTGTAATTCACTACATTTTGGTACTTGTGAAGGGAAAATATCATTTCTGCTGACCTTTGAAGGTGGTAATCGACTTAGCCCAGCAGCCAGGTAGTAATACAGGAAATAATGATACAGTCAGAGAATGTTTGCCTTCAACCAATCTCAAATGTTGTCCATCATAGCAACCAGGCTTTCTACAATATCAGTTTCATGAAAGCACAATCACACTTAAATCAATCACTCAAGTAAATATCGAAGGCAAGCATTGCCTGAGGCGACATAGTTTCAATAGGCTCATTTGTTGTTATGAAAGTGCATATCATCAAAGAGTCTGGTTTTCGGCTTGCAAAAGAAAGAGCACTGCATCCAGAACAACACTAGAACTCTGTCATCAAAACCGTCTAAAACTGCTGAGATAAAAAGCTATAGACTGAACAAAGGTAAACACACCCAATTTAGCTATTTTGCTTCAAAAGCTAAACGACAGTATTGTAGAATGTAAGTAATTCTAACAGCAGTGTTGAAATGGAGTGGATAGAACTGTGATTGGAGGTTGTAGAGCCTGTCATCACCATGAAATTAGCAATCCTTCTTATCAAAAGGGGACATTCTAAGATTAGTCTGACAAAAGTGACAGATGAAAAGCTAACCTCTAGTTTGAATATATAATAACTGTTTAATAACAAGAAGCTGGCAGAGTATCTAGCTAAGCATTGTGCTCAAGCAAAATTAATTTCCCTAAACAACCAGATGTGGGTAGAAAGTGCAACTAAACTGAATTGAAGGGTAAAAATTCTATGCTACTCTATAATACATGCATGTATCATGGAGTATCATTCTCCCATTCACTATTATATGATAGCACAAATTATAGAGCATTGAATAACAACAAAACAGTGTGTGGAAAGCTAAAGAAACAGCATAATACTACGCTCCAAAAGAGGATACGAGGCTTTGATCTCTTTGATCCCTGAGCACAGAGAGGATCCAGGACAGTTTCATATTCACTTGATGTGACCTATCTCAGTTTATACAATGGATAAGTAAAAAATAATTCAGAGGAGAAAGAAATATTGATCAGATAAAATTAAAATATAAGTAAAATAATGAGAGGATTATATTAAATAATATCTGGGCCTCATCTTTTAGCACTCACTTGTCTACAATACTGATCCCTGGATGTCAACTCTGTCTGAATTCTTTGCTTTAACAAATCTTATGATATAAGCTTTCAGTTGAAACATTTAGTACATTTTCCTCACCTGAGAGGAGTGACATGAAGACAGAAAACCAAAGAATTCTGATGAGTGTGATCACATTTTATAGGTAAATGAATCTAAGTCTAAACCATTAGCAGAAAATTCCTAAAGAGACCCTACGTATTAATTCTCCAACATCTATCTGTTTCAACAGATAGTCAAACACTTTGACACCCAGTTTTATAATATACATTGATTTCTTCTCAAAGAGTAATTACTAGCATTCTAATTCCACAGGTTATTTTGAGAATGTATAATCAATAAAAATGTCACCAGTGATCCAGAAATAACAGATGCATGCTGAGAAGGAATGTTGTTTTGCCTTACTCCTCCTGATATTTACCCACATAGATTATGTAATTCATCCAAGACTGAAAAATTGACTCTAATAAAGGCTCGAACATATTCTCCTAAAAGTCTAAAAGTAGAAGCTAAGTCAGTCAGGAAGCCCTGCAGTTTTTCAATCTTGATTGATTACATTCTTACCAGGGATAGCTTGCTGCTCAGAAGCAGCTCTCATACAAAGGGTAGCCATGAATTGCATCCTTTGGCAGCCAGATCCCATACTGTGAAATGCCTCAGACATGAGATAATGATCATGCTTCTTTTCTATCCAATCATATTTTTCTAATGGAAATACAATAAAATATGAAGAGTATTCTCCTGCTGAATCAAATTTGCAAAGGTCCATTCTCTCTTCACATTGGAAATATCATAATTCTTCATAACAACATCATGCCTCATGAAACTGCAAATACATATAGGTTAAAATATCCATTATTCATGTGGAAGTCTGTCACGGTCTTTGTAGACTGGGACCTGGGGACTGGAGTCGACGAGAAGAGGGACGCAGGGGACCCAAGTCTCGAGTGAAACAAGGGTGCTTTATTTGCAGAAAAGCATGTTTATATATCTTCATACAAGGCAGTTTTAGGCAGTAAAAAAAAATTGAGCAAAAACAAAGCCAAGCAAATAACAATCTTCAAAGGGTCAGAAAGCATTCCATATCCTGAGTAAGAGGGGCATAACTGAATAGATTACATTTAAGTAAGGTCACTGAAGGGAGTCACTGAAAGGAATCCAAGCAGGTGCCCTTTCTCATGATCTCAGTCCTGAGAACTGCATGCAGCTCTGCTCATTCCTGTTTCCCAGGAACTGATAAGGAATAGAGAGTCCTTGAGAAACAGCACACAAAAGACGAACATATTGGATCCCTTAAAGATGAATGTCCCCTGACAGAAGTCTAGCCAAAATTCAGTAGGTATAAAATGCAGTCATAAATAATGCTTACAACCTAGAATAACAGATAATAAACTATAGAGACACAAATCTATATGTACTCACAGATAGTAAATTATGAATCAATGAAGTCATACTATAAGCTACAGATTAAAAAATGCTTATGCTAAGCTTGTCACTTGATAAAATGTTGAATTATGTGTACTTTTTATCATAATATTTTCTAAATTCCCAAGTGTATAAGAAATATGGCAAACAATACAATTAACACCAGATTGGAGCTTATTTTAAAACATAAAGTTATGTTTTTCTAGTGATTTCCTAGTAAAAGATGTGATGAAAATATACTTCTCTAGAAATTTTGAGAGATGGTGCAGTGAATTTACAGATTTAGGAAGAACTGGCATCTCCTATCCAGAAACATATCTGTGTGTGTCTATTATTCAGGCCCACTTACATGTGTTTAAGAAAAAAGCTGTTTTTTTCTATACACAATTTGCACATACATTACTAGTTTATCTTAAATATATAGAGCCAAGATTCTAGTTGCAAAGCAACTTAAAATAGATTAAGAAAAATTTAGAATTGATTAATTCATATGAGGAAACAACAGAAAATTCAAGAGTGGGGCTGGCGTATCTAAGCATCCCTTTTTCTTTAACTATGGACTGCCTGACTCTCTTTCTGTCCCTCTCTACCCATCTCCCACCTGAAACAAACCGCTTTTTAATATTGTAGAGAATACCATCTTTATCTTATGTTCTATTTTTATTGTATTGACATTACCAAGCCTGGTATCCATTTTAAGCATTTGTATCACCTTCACCAAACACTTTATTTTATACTTTTAAAGTATATCAACTGTAAGCTGTAAGTATATTATTAAAAGGGAATCTGAGAATAAGTCTTTAAATATTAAAGGAGAAAGGTATTACATTAGCAAGATAGCGAACTAGGAAGCTATAGGCCTTCAGTCTCTCATGGAAGCATTAAAAAAAATACCCTAGAAGTTGGTTAAATCACCTTATAGAAGCTTTAGAAAATAATCAATGTTCTACAACAAAATAAATGGCCAATCAAGAAAAAGTAAAGTTTTTCCGTATGTTTTCACTTATACTAGAATCCAAAGAACAAAAGAAATGAACAAATTTAACAAATTAGAAACAGACTCACAGATATAGAGAAGAAATGAGTGATTAGCAGGGCAAAGACGCAAAATAGGTAAAGGGGATTAGGAAGAACCAAACACTAGATATAAAATAAGTTACAAAGATGTAAGCACAGGGAATATAGTTACTATTATAATAACTTGGTATGGAAAGTAATCTAAAAATATGATGTTAGTGTGTTGTACATCTGAAACCAACATAATACTGTAAGTCAACTATATTTCAATTTAAAACAAATTTTAAAAAGTAAAAGCCGTATTCAAGATGATGGGAAACTTTCTGGCATTTTTACTGGCCCTTGCCTTATTCTATCCCAGTACAGAGAAACAGTCAGTGGGAAGCAAGAGCCCAGTTTCTAATTCCCTCCCTTAAAGCAAAGGAAACAGAGAAGACTAATTATTTGCAATTTTCTACCCTGTCTGGAGGCTGCCTGAGGGATGGGTATTTAGTTTGCCTGACTCAGAGGTCAGATGGGGAATAACAGCACAGTGTTTGTTTATTTTGGTCTTACTTCTTTTAACTCTTTACTATATCATGTAATAACAACACAGAGAAATATGCCTTATTCTTTTTACAACCACACTGTATTCTAATTTATCAAAATACATGTAAAAATACACAGAATTCTATTTGATTTTCTTTTTAAACAATTTGAGCTAGTTTTTAAACCAGTGCAGTTAACATCCTTATTTTAAGAATTATCTTACGCACAGGAGTCTATAAACAAATTTAAAAAAAAATGATTAAAGACTATGAACTTTTTACTCAAATAGATCAGAATATTTTAT
>NW_011479855.1:7147-9616 GCF_000754665.1 Bison bison bison | reverse complement strand
CCTTATAGAAATCATGAGTCTGCTAATCTGCTGCTGCTGCTGCTAAGTCGCTTCAGGTGTGTCCAACTCTGTGCAACCCCATAGACGGCAGCCCACTAGGCTCCTCCGTCCCTGGGATTCTCCAGGCAAGAATACTGGAGTGGGTTGCCATTTCCTTTTCCAACGCATGCATGCATGCCAAGTCGCTTCAGTCGTGTCTGACTCTGTGCGACCCCATAGACGGCAGCCCACCAGAACCCTCTGTTCACAGGATTCTCCAGGCAAGAACACTGGAGTGGATTGTCATTTCCTTCTCCAATGCATGAAAGTGAAAAGTGAAAGTGAAGTCGTTCAGTCATGTCCAACTCTTTGTGACCCCATGGACTGCAGCCTACCAGGCTCCTCCATCCATGGGATTTTCCAGGCAAGAGTAATGGAGTGGGTTGCCATTGCCTTCTCCATCTGCTAATCTACATGCAGATAAAATTCTAATGAAACCAATATAAAAATACAACAAAACCTAGAAAAACCAAAAACCTAAAATCCCCATAATATCAGGTCCCTTAAATAACCAAGTTTAGTTAATGACTCTGGGTGCCTATATTATGTTCAGCACATCATGAAGAGAAACTTTACTTTATTATATCACATAAAATTCTAATCAAAGACTAGGTTTAGTTGCTAAGTCATGTCCAACTCTTGCGGCCCTATGGACTGTAGCCCTCCACGTTCCTCTGTTCATGGGATTCTCCAGGCAAGAATACTGGGATGGGTTGCCATTTCCTTCTCCAGGGGATCTTCCCAACCCAGGAATCGAACCCAGGTCTCCTGCATTGCAGGCAGATTCTTTACTAACTGAGCTACAAGGGAAGCCACCAAAGACTAAGTAAATTTCAAATATATGTGACTATCTGAAGACAGAATTTGGGTAAAGAATATCAAATCATAGATACTGAAAAATTGAATGAAACTGAGATATTGCACCCCAAGGTTCACTGAAGCATTGTTGACAATAGCTAAGACATGAGAGCAACCTAAATGTCTATGGACAAAAGAATGGATAAAGATGTGGTACACATAAAAAATAGAGTATTATTCAGTCATTAAAAAGAATGAAATAATGCCATTTGCTGCAACATGGATAGACCTAGAGATTGTCATACTGAGTGAAGTTAAAGAGAAATATTGTATGATATCACTTATAATCTTAAAAAATGGTACAAATGAACTTATTTACAAAACAGAAACAGGCTCAGAGAATGATCTTATAGTTACCATGGGAGAAGGATGGGGGGAGGGATAGTTAGGGAATTTGGGATTGATATGTTCACACTGCTATATTTAAAATGGATAACCAACAAGGACCTACTGTATGGCATAGGGAACTCTGCTTAATGTTATGTGGCAGCCTGGATGGGAGGGGAGTTTAGGAGAGAAATGATACATGTGTCTGTATCGCTGAGTCCCTTTGTTGTTCACCTGAAACTATCACAACATTGTTAATCATCTATACTCCAATACAAAATAAAAAGTTTAAAAAAAGGAAAAAAGCTAACACAATAAATAAATAATAGTATCTTAGTAACATTATCAATTTTTCTTCAAAATCCATTTAAATAGACCATAAAAACCATATATATAATCAAGTCCCTATGAAGGTAATTAAACAATGTTCTATAATTTCTTTAGTATTTCCTCATAAGTTGCAACTACCTTTAAGATGCAATGAAGTCAGTATATCCTTGAACACACAAGAGAAGGCACATATTATCTAGCAAAGTATTTGTTATATAACCATTGTGGTAATAAAACAAACCATACAGTTCGCTTAGCAAAATTATTTTCTCCATTCCCATTGAAAAGTATTTACTGTAATTCTACAATTAAAATTTGGGTAACATTATTAAGAAATTTGTCTCTATTTTGTATAATTTAAAGTAAACTTTCAATATACTGCAATAATTTCTTATTTTTTACTCTAAAGAAAATTATAAAAGGACTAAAACCATAGTATCAAATATGTAGTAATGATTTTATAGTAAGGATATATATTTTAATTACCAGAAATTTGGAATTTGGAATTACTACAAAAAACTGTTTATTATATAACTCTTGCTTAAATATTTTCAAACATAGTGTCTTACTAATTATTAAGTATTTCTTACAACTGAATCTATATTCTGCAATTGAACATAAATTTTACAAAACAGAAATTGGGAGATAGCAACAATAAGAGCACATCACCACTTGCTTCCAGTATCTAATAATGGAATACAAGAAATTTGTGTTTCTTCACGTCTTACCCCATCAAATCATGCTACAGTTCCTTCTGATCATTATTTAAGGTGACCAAAAGCCCTTTATTATTGTAACAAACCTATTACCAAGCCATGAACGTGTGCACACGTGCTTTATCATGTCTGACTCTTTTCAACCCCATGGACTGCAACCTGACAGGCTCCTCTGTCAGGTTGGGATTTCCAAGGCAAG
>NW_011479855.1:3542-6740 GCF_000754665.1 Bison bison bison | reverse complement strand
ACATAGAGCTCTGGGGAATACAAGTAGGGAAACACTCTTCCAACCACCTGTGATACTGTAATTTGTAACAATTAATGTGTATTGGATTAATTCCAGTACTTCATTCCAGTCCAAGCTCCTGGCACAACCCTCCAAAACCCCTTAGAATATCCTGCTGCTGCTGCTGCTAAGTCGCTTCAGTCGTGTCCGACTCTGTGTGACCCCATAGACAGCAGCCCAATGACCAGAAATAAAGTATCATTTGCTGTGTTTAAAAAAAAAAAAAAAAAACTTGAAACAACCCAATGTTTGTTAACAGGGGAAAAAACCTACTGTGCCATACCCATGTAATGGAATCCTATTTAAGAATAAAAGTACAATCAGTTAAAAAAAAAAAAAAAGAAAGAAAGAAAAGTAGTGGCCTAGGTTAGTGGTCTGGAACTAAACTCCAGGTTATCTGTTACTGAGTTAGATACTATTTCCATTAAAAACTTTTATTTCTTTCAAACAAAAACATTCTCTCTTAACATTCTCTTTAATACATAATTCTAAATAGTTTACTCAGACTTTACAGTGTCCTACTTTGTCAATGTTCTATAACCCTACTGAAATCCTCTTTCCCTGATTCTCCTTATTTTGTCATATATAACCTTCTACTCTATCCTCAATTCACTTATTGCTTAAGCTACTATACATTTTCTTTCAGAATGGTTTGTGTCCTTCAACCTCATTTTCTTACTTCCTATTTATATACCCATTTCAGTCTGGCTTCTGCCCCCTATGTTAAATCACATTCTTTTACTGAGAACAACAATGACCTATGTGCCACTAAACCCAATGGATGCTTCTGAGTCTGTATCTTGATGATATCTTAATAGTATTTAGCTTGGCTTATTCTTTTTAAAATATTCTTTCTCTGAGCTTCTCTGATATCGTTCATGAATGGTTTTCTTCCTATATATTTTGGTACTATTTTCTAATAGCCATTATAGGCTCATCTTCTGATAGCCATTATAGGCTCATCTTCTGCTCTTTCTTTCAATGCTTTTGACTATATTTTTTTTCCTAAGCCCTTTTTTCTGCACTCAAGAAATACGTATTAAACATCTTCTATATGCTAAGCACTATTATAGGGACTGAAGAGAAAGTGGTTAAAATAAAAAAGCCCTACCTTCAAGGAGCTTATACTCTTAACCTTCCTTTCTCTCTCTACAACACTGAATAATATCCAACTCCATGCCTTTAATAACCATCTATATACAGATAATTACTATATATATATATATATATAATTTGTATATGTGTGTGTGTATGTGTGTATATATATAGATATATATCTCGTGGACATCTCTCATTGAAAAGGTATGATTCAAGTTGTGAACTGCAGGATGAATAAAAGCCCTATGTAGAAAGTTGAGAGGAGAATATTCCAGACAGAAAAAACAGAATTTATGAAGGCCTGAGGCAACAAATAAGCAGTATGCCTAGAGAGCATACCAAGATGAGATAGGAGAAGAAGGAAAGAGCTATATCATGCAGACCTTTTGAATCACAATAATTTTGTCAATTAAAACATCCATTGAAATTTGACTGAAATTATAGCCAGTTACCAGAGAAGGCAATGGCAACCCACTCAAGTACTCTTGCCTGGAAAATCCCATGGACAGAGGAGCCTGGTAGGCTGCAGTACATGGGGTCACAAAGAGGTAGACACAACTGAGCAACTTCAATTTCACCTTTCACTTTCATGCATTGGAGAAGGAAGTAGCAACCCACTCCAGTGTTCTTGCCTGGAGAATCCCAGGGATGGGGGAGCCTGGTGGGCTGCCATCTATGTGGTTGCACAGAGTCGGACACAACTGAAGCAACTTAGCAGCAGCAGCATAGCCAGTTACATAGATTAATTTGGTGAGAAGGGATATATTTTCCATACAGAATCATTCTATCTATAAATATAATTTTGTATTCACTACTGAATTATTTAGTAAAGCTGTATATATTAAGAGATATATGTTTCCAGATATAGACAGATACTATAAAATATTTTTACTTCTAGATATTGCATATGTATCATGGCAAACATGATTTTTAATTTTATGTACTGATTATTGAATTTTATAGATAAACTGATGTGCATATATTACCAGGCAGTGTACAATACCTATTTTAAAGTTATTTTTGCCCTGAGTTTTTCAGTTAAACACATCTGCATATAATTATATATTTGCTTTTTCACTCCAAAAACCATGATTTTACTTTCCTACTTATGTTCTAATATATTAAATTGATATAATGATAAAAAAAATTAAGTATACTTGCAGAAGACTTACCTAATACCTTATGATTATATTAGAATTTCAACAGTATATATGATTCAGGCTGTATTAGAATTTCAACAGTATATATGATTCAGGCTGTTAGTTGGAGGCATATATTAATATACTGTGACAAATTTCTATTTCTAGTTTTCTAGGTTTTTTCTCTTTCAAGAATAAATGTTGGCTTATATCAATGATCTTTTCTGCATGATAAAGATAAGGATTATCTGTCATTTGAACTATTTCTGTTAAGATTTTTATTAATAGATTTCATTACCTAGAATTCTTATTGAACTTCTGGAATAAACCATATTGGTTATGGTGCATTAGTCCTTTACACATAATGCTAGACTCCATTATCTAATGTTTTATTTAGGATTTTTACAACTATATTCATACTTCACTTTTGTCAGTAGCATTTTATACCATTGCTAAGAATTTTTACGTTAATATGGATATTGAATTTTATCAATGTTTTCAGCACCCATGAAGATCACCATATATATGGCTCTTAATATAGCAAACTATGACGTTTTCTTGGATACTGGTAGGATATATTCTTTACTTTGTGATTAATTTCCAAGACTGTGTATTAATATAGTTGTTTCCATTTATTTTGCAAAGAAAATTGTGAGAGCTTCAATCTGTAAACACATTTCTTTCATTTCGTATTTTAAAAAATGAAGTCATTATTTCTACTGTTTCTATTTCTTCCTCAGGAATACTAACACGTCTTAGATTATATCACAATTCTCTTTCCCTTTCCTCTGTAATTATCTTCTTATCAGTTCAGTTCAGTTCAGTCGCTCAGTTGTGTCCGACTCTTTGCGACTCCATGAATCTCAGCACGCCAGGCCTTCCTGTCCATCACCAACTCCCAGAGTTCACTCAGACTCACGTC
>NW_011479855.1:0-2098 GCF_000754665.1 Bison bison bison | reverse complement strand
GGAAAATTCTGAAAGAGATGGGAATACCAGACCATCTGACCTGCCTCTTGAGAAATCTGTATGCAGGTCAGGAAGCAGCAGTTAGAAGTGGACATGGAACAACAGACTGGTTCCAAATAGGAAAAGGATTACATCAAGACTGTGTATTGTCACCCTGCTTATTTAACTTATATGCAAAGTATATCTTCTTATAGCTTGTTGTTTTTTGTTTGTTGTTTTTTTTTTTTTTGTCTTTGTAATTTTCTTCTGTTGTATGAGATAGTGTTTTATTCTGATCATTTATAGGACAAATGATTTTTGACAGCCTTAATTATTTCCATTATTCAATTCGATGTGGATGTTAATTTGATCATGACAGTATAGTTTTCTTGCAATTCTTCCCTTTTCAGCCACTTTCATTTACATCTAAGCTTGTTTCTTCCCATAATTTTCTACACCTTTTTTCAAAAGAACATTCTTCCTTGCAATCTATTGAGAATGCTAAACATCTTTAGAAATGTCTTGATAATTATTTAGTTGGCCATTTATTTTTAAAATAAATATGCTTTCTTTGAAATTGTGGATTTGTGTTCCTGTTCTCTTTGTTTATATAGTTCCCATAAACCAGAAGTGCTTGTGGTTATAGTTATTACATTTTATCTCTGCTTTTCCTTTCCTAAAGTAAAGCATTATTTGGATCTATTTGATAGTCTATAAAGAAAGAAAGAAAGTGAAGTTGCTCAGTTGTTTCTGACTCTTTGCGACCGCATGGACTGTAGCTTACCATGCTCCTCCATCCATGGGATTTTCCAGGCAAGAGTACTGGAGTGGGTTGCCATTTCCTTTGCCAGAGGATTTTCCTGACCCAGTGATCGAACCCGGGTCTCCCACATTGTAGGCAGACGCTTTACCATCTGAGCCACCGTGGATGTCCTTAAGGCTGTCGTCTACTCATTTGATTTATAAGTAAATTACTTTATAAAATCAATTTTGGTGGTTGGTTGATATGCACAGTTTCCATCTCAAACTCACTTTCAACAGCAATCACTTAATACAATTCTGGTATTTGGAAGTGGAATAATTTTTTACCACTTCACCTGGTTTCTTGACACACACCAATTGACTAAACTGCTCTCAGGACTCTTTCTCTCTCTCCTTCTCATCCCTCCTTGATTCTCTCCACAACAGAACTTTATTTCTAGGAAACATATGCCTTTGTTCTTGCCCTGTTATATTTTTGTTATTACTGTTTCTGCATATTATAATGTGTAAGAATAGCTGTCACCAACTTTCTGGTTTCTTTCTGTACTTTTATAGAAAAGTTGTTACATCAGGTGAGATACAGAGAGCTCACCAGACAAGATCTGAAGGTTATTTTTTAGTCCACTTCCATATACTTTTAGATAATGAAATTCCCTCCAGAATTGGAATTCCAGCATTCCTTCAAGAATTTCCTCATCCGCGATCAACCATATCAATACTAATTATTTTGTAGGGTTGTTGAAAATGTCAAATGACAAGAGATGTGCAAACAACTTAAAAACTCAGTTTTTTAATGCAGAGAATCTTTGATGAAAGGACCGTCTGATCTAAACTTTAGATATTCTGTAATATAGGAAAAAGTAAATAGTTTTACCTTCTGTATACAATCCCCATTACATAAAACAACTTCATATTTTAGAATATACTGGGAGGTACTAGTGATATTTGTTCCATTTTATAACTTACATTACAACATATTTATCAAATGGAATAATAATCTTCCTCAAATAGTTTAATATATCACATAAAATATGAATTAAAAGTATATGGAAACCACTATAATCTTTATTTTAAAACCTGAACCTTTAAATTCAACAATAAAATATAATTTGATTTGAAAACTTAAGCATTTAAACCCCAGGTTATTCACAGAATATACTATATAGTTTTCTATTATTTTAAATTAAAATGTTTTAAAACTATGTTTTATCACCCTGTTGAAAACATAGTTTCTATGAGGATAACTTTTGCAGACATACTTAAAAATCTGAATTTGGCCCTAAGTCAGAAAGTAACAAATTCCCATTAGATGCTTTCTCATATGACAGACCTTCCACTTTCCTTTTTATAAGATTCA
>NW_011479854.1:23983-25440 GCF_000754665.1 Bison bison bison | reverse complement strand
AGAAATTTACAAGTTGATTCTAAAATTCATATGGAATTTAAAGGGACCTGGAATAGCCAAAACAACTTGAAAAAGAGAATAGAGTAGTGGGATTCACACTTCCTTATTCCAAGACTTATTACAAAATCATGGTAATCAAGATGGTGTGTTAACAACACAAAGACAGACATTATAGATAAATGGAATAGAAGTCAAAAAATTTGTTCATACATCTGTGTTCAGCTGACTTTTTTGAACTTTTTATTTTGTATTGGGATATAGCCAAATAACAAGCAATGCTGTGATAGTTTCAGGTGAACAACAAAGGGACTCAGTCATACATGTATATGCATCCCTTCTCCCCCAAACTCCCCTCCCATCCAGGCTGGCACATAACATTGAGCAGAGTTCCCCGTGCTAAACAGTAGGTCCTTGTTGGTTATCCATTTTAAATATAGCAGTGTGCACATGTCCATCCCAAACTCCCTAACTGTCCCTTTCCCCTCTCCTTCCCTCCAGAAACCCATAAGCTTGTTCTCAAAGTTTGTGAATCTGTTTTTCACAGACTTTTGTAAGCTCACTTCTATCATTTTCAAGATCACTTGTATCATTTCTTTTCACATTCCACACATAAGGGAAGTCATACAATATTTCTCCTTCCCTGTCTGACTTACTTCACTCAGTATGACACTCTAGGTCCATCCTTGCCATTGCAAATGACATTATTTCATCATTTTTAATGGCTGAGTAATATTCCATTGTATAGATGTACCATTTCTTCTTTATCCATTCTTCTGTCAATGGACATTAATTTGCTTCCATGTCTTGGCTATTGTAAACACTGCTGCAATGAACATTAGAGTGCATGTATCTTTTTCAGATCATGTTTTTCTCTGGATATATGCCCAGGAGTGGGATTGCAGGGTCATATGGAAGCTCTATTTTTGGTTTTTTAAGGAACCTCCATACTGTTCTCCATAGTGACTGTACCAATTTACATTCCCACCAACAATGTAGGAGAGTTCCCATCTCTCAACACCTTCTCCAGCATTTATTGTTTGTGGATTCTTTGATGATAGCCTTTCTGGCTGGTATGAGGTGATATCTCATTGTAGATTTGATTTGCATTTCTAATAATTAGTGATGTATGTTCAACTAATCTTTAACAAGGGTGTCAAGATGACTGAATGGGGAAAGAATGGTGCTTTCAACAAATGATTCTGGAAAAACTGTATTCAAAGGAATGTAGTTGAACCCTCACCTCACACTATATGCAAAAAGTAACTCAAAATGGATCAAGTTTAAGAGATTTCTATGGTCTGAATATGTTCCTCCAAAATTAACATGTTGAAATACCAAGTCCCAAATATTATGGCATTATAAAATGGGAGTTTAGGAAGTACTTGGGTCATAAAGGTGGAGTCCTCATGAATGGGATTATCACCCTTATAAAAAAAAGTCTCCAGAAAGATCCTTAC
>NW_011479854.1:23571-23883 GCF_000754665.1 Bison bison bison | reverse complement strand
TAAAGGGCTTATATCTAGAATATATAAAGAACTATAACAGAAGCAGAGGATATTAAGAAGAGGTGGCAAGAATACACAGAAGAACTGTACAAAAAAGATCTTCATGACCCAGATAATCATGATGGTGTGATCACTCATCCAGAGCCAGACATCCTGGAATGTGAAGTCAAGTCGGCCTCAGGAAACATCACTACAAACAAAGTTAGTGGAGGTGAAGGAATTCCAGTTGAGCTATTTCAGATTCTGAAAGATGATGCTGTGAAAGTGCTGCACTCAATATGCCAGAAAATCTGGAAAACTCAGCAGTGGCCA
>NW_011479854.1:22294-23032 GCF_000754665.1 Bison bison bison | reverse complement strand
CAGTTGGTGATGGACAGGGAGGCCTGGTGTGCTGCAGTTCATGGGGTTGCAAAGAGTCGGACATGACTAAACCACTGAACTGAACTGATTACATCTCAACAATGAAAAGACAAAAAGTTGAATTAAAAAGTGGCAAAGGAGAAAAATGGCACAGAATGTGAATAGACATTTCTCCAAGGAGGCTATACAAATGGCAAAAAAAAGAAAACACCCATACACATGAAAAGATGCTCAAAATTATTAGTCATCAGGAAAAAACAAATCAAAAGAGCAATGAGATACCACTTGACACTAACTGGAATAACTATCTGTAGTATTAAAAAGTTAGATTATAACACGTGTTGGTGAGAAGCTGGGGAAATCAGAACACTCATACATTGCTGGTGGAAATATAAAATGATGCAATCATTTTGGAAAATAATCTGGTAGTGCCTCAAATGATTATACTTGGAGTTACCACGTGACCCAGCAATTCCACTTCTAGGTACATACCCAAGAGAAATGACAACATATGTCACAGTAAAACTGGTACATGATTATTTTTAGCAGCATTATTCATAATATCCCCAAAGTGGGAACAATCCAAATGTCCATCAATGAATGAAAGGATAAATAAAATCTGTTATATGCATATATTGGGCTTCCCTGGTGGCTCAGACAGTAAAGAATCCACCTGCAATGTAGGAGACCCTGGTTGGATTCGTGGGTCGGGAAGATCCCCTGGAGAAGGGATACGCT
>NW_011479854.1:20622-21497 GCF_000754665.1 Bison bison bison | reverse complement strand
TGCTTAGTCACACAGTCATGTCTGACTGTACGGACTGTGGCCCACCATTAACTCTTTTAGTCCTCACGAAACACTATGAATTAGTATTATTCCCATTTTACATATAAAGATACTACTGAAACCTTGGTTCAAGCCTCATCTGGACTATTGCAGCAACTTTCCAACGAGTCTTGCTGTCTCCAGACTTGCCTCACTCATTTCATCTTCCACAATGCTGTCAAGGTGATCTTTATAAAACCAAAATCAACCATATACCTATTAAACTCTTCAGTGACTTTCCACTCAGAACACAGTCTAAGTCTTTAGCATGGTGGACAAC
This sequence comes from Bison bison bison, assembly GCF_000754665.1. Classification (NCBI taxonomy): domain Eukaryota; kingdom Metazoa; phylum Chordata; class Mammalia; order Artiodactyla; family Bovidae; genus Bison; species Bison bison. Next base: position 21,178 of record NW_011479854.1, on the reverse strand, counting down.
ACCATTTATAACCTCTGCCTAACTCTGCAACCTGATTGCTTCCCTCATTTTCTCTTTACATGTCAGGTCCTATTATGCTGAGCTGCTTTTGGTTTCCCAAACTAGGTAGGACTTTTCACATCTCTGGGCCTTAGTACCTCTCTCTGATTTTCCCTTCTACCTTCCTACATGTTTCCAGACTAGCATCCACATACCTTAAAGACTTAACTTCAAGCTTTCCTCCTCAGTTAAACTTTCCTGACAGTATATCACTCCCAGTGGAATTGACCAGCCTCTTTTCTTTGTCCCGATATAGCTGTCATTCCTATCAAAGCACCAGCAACACTTTTTTTTTTGCATACACTCTTTTAGGCATCGGCCTCTCCTTACTAAATGACAAGATTATTGAAGTTAGGGACCTAGACATATTTATTTATGTTCATTGAGCTTCTGATATATTGTCTGAAACCATAGTATGTAATCAATATATGTCTATTTAACAAGTGAATACATCAGTCAATCAATCAATAGATGAAGTAATTTAAATTTTTATGAATAAATCAATTGGGCTTCCCAA
>NW_011479854.1:19320-20347 GCF_000754665.1 Bison bison bison | reverse complement strand
CCTCTAAGACACAAAGTTGTTAGAAGTGTTCTATAAGTTCCTTTATGAACCATTCACAGGTTAAAACCCTAGACCCTTAGTAGCCACTCCATAGTCCTTTTCTTTATATGTTTCAAATGGAAAATATTTTAATTTGGAGAGAAAGAATGATTTTTACAGTATTTAGTTTGAGCCACCTCTGGAAGGAGGCATTTATTGATTAATTCTTTATTTCAACAAATATTTATGGGTACCTGCTGTACCCTAGGCACTACTATAGCTGGGATAAAGCATTTGGTAATCTTACTGCACACTGCATTAATTAGGGTTCTCATCCTTGATTCTAAACTTACCACTTCTATTATTCCTAATGCACTGTCATAGGCAAGATGGGACATTTGTCTCAAACTATACTTTATTTTTTAATTTGGTATTTACAGACATTTTCAAAGTTAAATAAGGCAGTGTCATGAGTTCCCTTTAGTTATCATTCATAAACATGTTTTTCTCGTATTTTTTCTTTTATTGATCCTTAGTTTTCAAAGGCAATTTCAAAGTTTTCAATCTTTATATCTGACGGCAGGGGCCAAATACAGAGATCCACTTGGGTACTGTGCAATTACAAGAAATAAATATTTACCATGAAATGTGAAAATGAAAGAAAAGGATATGTTCCATTTGTCTAGGATCAACCTCAAAGCATCACAGGTGGGAAGAACATTTTTCTATTTGAATATGAGCACATCATTTCCAGTGTTGAGACAAATTCCTTATAAATCTATTTTAAGACTATTATGAGAAGCCACCAGGGCTTCCCTGGTGGCCCAGATGGTGAAGTTATCCACCTGCAATGCAGGAGACCTTGGTTTGATCCTTAGGTTGGGAAGATCCCCTGGAGGTGGGCATGGCAACCCACTTCAGTATTCTTGCCTGGAGAATCCCCATGGACAGAGGAGCCCGGCAGGTTACAGTCCATGGGGTCACAAAGAGTTGGACATGACTGAGCGACTAAGCACATGAAAAGCTGGCTGATCAGTCCTGTCCAGAA
>NW_011479854.1:18644-19220 GCF_000754665.1 Bison bison bison | reverse complement strand
GTAATTTGGTTCTTTACACTACCCATATGCAGTACTTTGAGTAGGGATGATGGTTCACCATTTCAAAAACATGAAGAGGTTAATAGACATACTACAATAATAAGGCAAGTTTGTGACATAGCCAAGCCTAGAACCCAGATCTCCCAAGAGGGCATTTGCATTTTTATATTGGGGTCATTTATGATAAAGTCTCATATTCTGAAGTTGGTGCCATTTACATGAACACATTTGGTACAACTCTCTTATGAGAAACTCATAAAAAGTTTTTGAAATTAAGTCCCACTGCTTGGCTTCTGTTCATACAGAACATTTTTTTTTCTATTGTTTTTAAGCCTTCAAATTTTCTCCACTCTCATCTTGAGAAATTCTCCATTCCCCCATTGTTTACAATTAGTATGTCATTATAGGGCTGGAAGTTTCAGGTTAAGTTAACTGCCAAGTCTGCCAACTTCTTAACAATGCCCAGTGTGGCATCTTTGGGGGTTTGGAAGAAATAAGTTTTAATTGTTCAACTTTGAGCAATGCATTGAGGCTAACTATGCCTCCTGAGCCTGGATGAATCTCTCAGACACAAAG
>NW_011479854.1:18025-18544 GCF_000754665.1 Bison bison bison | reverse complement strand
TGGAGAATTCCATGGACAGAGGAGCTTGGTGGACTACAGTCCATGGGGTCACAAAGAGCTGGACATGACTGAAGTGACTTAGCAGCAGCAGAATAAATCAATTAATGAATCAATCAATAGATAAAGAAATGTAAATTTTCTGGAAACTAGACTTCTGCATTGAGTTTGTTGTCTCTCTACAAACTATGCTGTCAATGGTTTTTAATCATCATGTTCCTCCTCAGAAGCTTAAAATGCTTCTGATCTGAATATATCAAATGACTACATGATAAATAATGTCCATAGTACTAATTGTCTTTTATTGAGTGTTTCTTATATTCTAGGGGCTTCTCTGGTAGCTCAGCTGGTAAAGAATCTACTTGCAATGCAGGAGACCCTGATTCAATTCCTGGGTCAGGAAGATCTGCTGGAGAAGGCACAGGCTACCCACTCCAGTATTCTTGGGTTTCACTGGTGGATCAGCTGGTAAAGAATCTGCCTGCAATGCAGGAGACCTGGGTTCGATCCCTGGGTTGGGAA
>NW_011479854.1:15868-17925 GCF_000754665.1 Bison bison bison | reverse complement strand
GAATTGCCTGGATTACAGTTAGCCTTTTGGAATTCACCACACACTTTTTCTTTTGCTCATCCTCTGATTAAGGATCTTTCAAGAGTGCGTCAGAAGTAGAGTTATTGAAAAGGTCTACTAGTCACAATCTTTCCAAAATAGAGAAACATATTCCCATCAGCTTAGTCCCCCAACCCCTGCCTCTTTCCCTTTGCCCACAGTAACTCCTGCTATTCAGTCTTCTAAGGCCTTCATTTCACTATTAGGATACATCCCTGCACTAAACTACAGAATCCACAAATGCCCCTCTCCCCGGCTTTTTTTTTTTTTTTTACCTTAACCCAGATCTTTCCTGCCACCCTTTTACTGATACTAGGATTTAACATAACTTCCTTAGTTATCTTTCATACACAGGAAAGATATTTATGACCCACTATCAAAAAAGGATGCTTTGAATATGAACAGTTTCTCTTTAACCAAGGTCATAATTGGAATGGGCCTTGGAAATGGTCTGTATGGTAAAAATAATAATAATAAACCGCAGAAAGTCAAAGTGACTAGCCCAATGTCAGACAGCTTGTAAGGTGTCCACTTTCTCATTAGGCCCTCCCTTTTAAACAATTTGAGATATGACACTTTAGGGATGCATTCAGTGGTCATAACGCTGACTGAAGTTAAGTACTTTCATAACAGCTGATTCTTTATCTTCAATATTGTGCTGTGCTAAGTCCCCTCCAATTCTTCTTGACCCTTTGGACTGTAGCCCACCAGGTTCCTCTGTCCATGGGATTCTCCAGGCAAGAATACTGGAATTGCCATTTCCTACTCCAAGGGAATCTCCCCGACTCAGGGACTGAACCCATGTCTCTTACATCTCCTGCACTGGCAAGCAGGTTCTTTACCTCTAGCAGTGCCGTGGCTCAGATAGTAAAGAATCCTAAATATTACTGTTTACTAATTGACAGAGAAACAAGTTTCAGCTAAAGATTGATGCCTTAATAAAGTGGTAAAAATATGGCATTCTGAGTTACCCAAGGACCTGGAAAAAATCTTGTTCAGTACCAGATTTGAGACCTTTGTCCTCAAAGAAAGCATCAAGTAAAATACCATACAGATAATTTCTTAAAAGTCACTGATCTGGAAGTAATAAAGCCTGAGTTTTCTCTCCATCTCTGTCTTTAATTAATTGTGTGACCTTTAGCCAATTCACTTCATTGCTTTAGGGCACAATTTTCTCATTTATAAAATAAAAGAACCAACTTATGCGAATGCATTTGGAGAAGCAGAAAAAGCTAATAATGGTAGTATTTATTGAAACTTTCCATGTGCCAGGCACTATTCTAAGCACTTTCCATGTATTTACTTATTTCCTATGAAAAGGAAAATTAGGGACAGATAATTTGAATTACTTGAACGAAGTCACATAGTTAGTAAGCCTCTGGGTACACAGTCATAACCACTACCTCAGACGGCTTCCCACTCCGCTATTATCTACTGCTACTACCATAAAAAGTGTTACAGAAGTGAAAAAACAATATTTTGTCCTCAGGTTACGTATGATATAGCTAAAGAATCCAATAACATAGACAAACATATAACAAAAGAGCCAAATTACTAGGCTGAGTGTTGAAAAATGGATTACGTAGTATTTTGCTCTTGAGGTTGGTAGACCATCAGGACTATTGGTGCAGAAAGAATAGGAGTGAGCTTTCAAAGAGCAATGAAGAAAGTATCCTGACTCAACTGGACAGAAATTGTTGAGAAGTCGTGGGAGACAGAGGTGGTTGTGAGAATCAATAAAAATATCACCATGTAACACTTATCACAGGTGCATATTTATATTCTTGGTTGCTAGGTTAATATCCATTTTCCCTCCATGAAAGTGGGATCTCTGTCTGGATTTTTTTTTCTCCATTGTATCCTCATTGCAAAGTCCGTTGCCTGACACATGGTGGGTAATCATTATTTGTAGAATAAATACAGTAATGTGTAAATGCCTGAACAAATGAACGTTCAGTGATAGATGGGGAACTATCACAGTTGACCTTGCATGTCACATGAAGGAATATAGACTTGAT
>NW_011479854.1:14178-15672 GCF_000754665.1 Bison bison bison | reverse complement strand
GTAGGCATTTCTCTACCAGCTGCAAGCTCTGTCATGGCACCAATTTAATACAGAAAGAATGTGAAGAGACTACAGACTGAAATAAAAAAGAATTATTTCTTAGTTCTCTGCAAAGCCCAACAGTGGTATACAAAAGTCTCGTGGTCTCAAAAGTCTCCTTTCTCTTTATTTGTTTTCCCTACACAAAATATCACTTTTTTCTTTTCCAAACAACTCTGGTTTGGCAAAATTTAATTGCCTGTTTGGGATGAGGTCCCTGAAGCTCTCACAAGTTAATTATTTCTTTCTGGACCAGAAACTTTGAACTGTACTCGTGAGATAAATGGTCTGGTAACACTTTGCAACTTCAAGGTATTTAAGTTACTGAGCAGCTCATCAACTTTCTCCTTGCACTTGGAATGGAATCTGGAAGAGAACTGGACCCCAGACATCATGAGTAGGCTGAGAAAGTAGGATCTATAGATTTAGTTCAGAGCAAAGTATATTCCCAGAGATAGAACCTCTGGTGATGGCTTCCAGGTAAACATATAGCGATGGATTCTGAACCTAGATCAAGAGAAGGGGAAGAATGGCATAATTTCTAAAAACCAAACTGCTAATTGTAAGGCAGGTTCTGTTCGTTATGTTTCCTGGACAACTGAGGGGTAACCAAATGGCTTTGGGCTTCAACTCCAGTTTAATGCTTTTGAAATGCTTTAGTGGGTAGAGTAACTGTCATTAGATCTTTTTGCTGACTGAGGAATGCTCAGGACCTTGGGGTCTTCAGGTTGTACACTTTCACATTCTGACACTGAAAATAGGTAGTAGGGAAGAGTAGGAAACTGGGTAAGATATTCACGGAGCCCAGGATACTTCCTTGAAATCATTCAGTTTTCTTTAAAGCCCTGAACATAACATGGTTTATTATCATTTCCGTCTTTTTAAAGTGACAGTTTGGTTTAATTGTGTTCCAGTTCATCAAGATAAGGTAATAGATAGATAAATATTGCCAAGAGGCAAAAGGTGTCTAATCTAGCAGCTCTAAAATTGAAATAACCTAAGGGTTTTGAGGCAAAGTATTTGAAAGACCTCAATCCTCCTTATGTTATAACTTTTCTAGGAAAAATAAGACAACAATGTATATGAGTCAAAGGTCAGTGAAAGAAATGTTTGTCTAGGAAATTAAATAATATAATACCATCAACAAGGGCTGTACATCAAAGATTTGGCAATTGTAACTTGACCTAATTTTTTTTTAAAAATATTTTTTTCTTCAGGTTTCCAGGCATTTGGGAGTTTGAGAAGCTGGAAAGGCTTTTGAAATCTCATCAGGAGAGTTTTCAGAAAGATTGTCAGTGTTCCAAACCTGACAACTGTTAGAAAATTGATATTTTTGGCAGTCTCATTCTGCTCCATCTACTGGTACTTGAGAGGAACCCCCAATGGTGAGTCAATATCAGAAAAAGACTCCAATTTCTTTCATTCCCCTTCCTACTTTTTAAAAAAATCTCTACT
>NW_011479854.1:13125-14078 GCF_000754665.1 Bison bison bison | reverse complement strand
CATTTATCAGACATGGGCAACCTCCAGGAAGGCAAACGGCAGCTATTAGTTGAAAGAAAAATTAGGCTATATAAATAATTGCAGGCAACAAGACTGAGATGGGAAACATTCTTCTTTAATGATAATTTTAGGATAAGACAATCAGCACTGTCTTTGGACAACAGGGCCCACACTAAATGAAAAATAGTGCCCTTGATTTAGATGCTGAAAAGCCTTTGAGTGTGAAATGGAAGTTGTCATCAATTCTAGTTCCATAGGTCCAAACACAGTACTAATGAAGGCAAGTTCATAGGTTCGATTCCAGTTTCTGTCAGTAAGCTTAACACCATTAAAAACAAATCTCCCCACACCCACATAGACTGAGCACCAAGTTTTAGTCAAATGGCTCATTAGCTTTTTCAGTTAAATTCAGGAAAAGCTAAGGGATAGATTCTATAAAAAGTGAAAAGAAAGTGAAGTCGCTCAGTCAAGTCCAACTCTTTGCGACCCCATGGACTGTAACCTGCCAGGCTCCTCCACCCATGGGACTTTCCAGGCAAGAATACTGGAGTGGGTTACCATTTCCTTCTCAAGGGGAGCTTCCCAACCCAGGGATCGAACCTGGGTCTTCCACAGACCTGTCTTTCAGGCAGGCTCTTTACTGTCTGACCACCAGGGAAGCCCTAGACTCTATAAACACAACCTCAATACTGGAGAAACAAAACACATCTTTCAGGTCATTAAGAATGATAGGTTTATATAAGGAGAGAAAACATTTGATCAATATTTAATATTCAACAACAAAATCAGTCTGTTTTATAGCATTCTAGGAGCAACAGATATTTTTAAATGGCATAATAATCAGCAGTCTGTATCTATGCAAAACCACTTCATCCTCCCATCTGCAGCTTGTCCACCATCTTTCTAGATATTCTACTCTGAATGGCCCATATATAGGTAATTGAGAGTTAAAC
>NW_011479854.1:7944-13025 GCF_000754665.1 Bison bison bison | reverse complement strand
CCACTCAAATTTCAAGTATGAGTGTGTGTGTTAGTCACTCAGTCGTGTCCGACTCTTTGCAACCCCATGGACTCCTCTGTCCATAGGATTCTTAAGGCAAGAATACTGGAGTGGTTGCCATTTCCTTCTCCAGGAAGTATGAGTGTACTAACTTAAAATATAACAGGCTTCAGGGCATTGTTTCATATAGTCGTGTGACTCTAATCTTTCTACATTTTTCCTCTGTGGAAATGACTATTTCAATTTTAGCTTGGGAAGGAAGAAGCAATCCAAGGGAAACCCCTTTCTCAGAGTACCATGATAAATGAGGACAAAATCAGCATTAGATTTCTCAAGCTATGAGCACAGTCCTGTGAAGGCAAGTTACTATTCTCCTTAACCCTTACATGTGTTTACCACTTCACAAGTGGCATGCACTTTCACTTCCATGAATGTAACATTCTTGTGTACTTAGCCTGTCTGGGAGGCTGAACAAGTAGAGAACTAGACACAGAGATAGGTTACTTGGACTCCAGGACAGAGAAGTGGGAGATTTATAGAATCTTCTTTGCTAAAGACTTCTAAAGACAAGTGAGTCTCCCATTTCAAAGATGGTTAGAGAAATTCCATCCCTTAGTAAACCCTTTCTGTAGCCCACATGCTTCTCCAACAGTGGAGGAAAATGTGGATTCTTCCTATTCTGAGGAGTGTTGAATTTTGTTTTGTTTTCATTTTAATTGAGGGAAATCAGAGAATCCTAGCAAGTTAGAGGTAGAAGGACTCTTAGAGATCACTCAGTTTAACTAGATTGCAAATAAAAATCTCAGCCAGTGAAGGGAAGAAACTTATCCAGAGAAATAGCCAGTGGGTAGCAGAAGCTTCAAGAAATGGATAGAAGAGAAGGGAAAGTTGCTGTCATGAAGGAGCACGTATACATTAGGGGGTGCTTGGCATATAAACAGCATTATCTAGGGAAGAGGCAGGTGGAAAGAGAGGCTGTCTTTTAGTGTGGAACAGCTAAAGAGTTGCATTCACACATTCATTAAGCAGATAATCCTTAAGAACCTTCCATGCACCAGGCGCTATTCTAGGTTTTGGGCATGCTGCAGCAACTTCACTAAGTATATATTCTAGTTGAGAGAGATAATTAAAAACATAATTCATAGATAAAATATATAATGTGCTAGAAGTAATAATTCTAAAGAAAACAATCATGTACAAAAGGGAGACATAAAATACCAGGGGTGAAATGTAAAGCTTTTACACAGGGCGGCCAAAGAAAAACTGACCAAAAAGATGCACTGTGAGTAAAGACTTGAGAGGAGTGGGAAGATAAGCTATACAAGGATCTTGGTTTCAGAAATATGGAGTAACAAGATCAAAGCGATCAAAGGCTCTGAGAAAGGGATGAGCCATGGTGTTTAAGGAACAACGAGGAGGCCAGTGTGACTAGAGCGAAGTAAGCAAGGAAAAGAATAGGAGGCACTGGGGTCCGAGAGGTAAAGGGAAAGCAAACCATGTAACACCTGATAGCTCATAGCAAGGAGATGGTGCTAAATTAGGTTGAAAGAGAAAGCTATAGAAACTTTTTAATGGAAAAGTAATCTGATCCAACTTACAGTTTAGCTGAATCATTTGAAGTGAATGGGGGCAAAGCCAGAAAGAGGGAAACCAGTGAGGAAGCTGTTGGCAAAATTCAGGTGAGTAATGACAATGAATCGGAATAAGGAATGGCAGTGCAGGTGACAAGAGGAATAGTTTGATTCTGAATAATATGTGTGACCTCCCAGGACTTTATACATTCCTCTATTCATTCCATATCCAACAGTTACATATGATGGCCCAGGCACTGTCCTAGGTACCAAGGACAAGCCAGTAAAAAAAAAGAAAAATAGACAAGGTTCGGTCCTCAATCAATGTACATTTGCATGGCAGACAAGTAAGTACTAAACCATCAAATCATTAATGCAGTTTCAAATATTGGAACGTGCTATCAGAAAAATTAAGCAGCATGAGGGGAAAGAGAATGATGAAGGTGAGAAGAGAGTGCTTTTTCAGGTAGGGTGGTCACTTCTTACCACTCAAACTTTTAGAAACATCATATTAGATTGTCACATTCTTAACTGGGGCCCTGAAATCACAACAAGGAAAACACCATAAGAGCTGGAAATGTAACTCCAACCATGGACATTAGCAGAGTTTTCACAGACCTCAGCAGTTCCATGATAAACCATATTTATAGAATATCACTTCAGACCAAAGAAATACTTGGCAGGACTCTATGACAAGAACCATAGTAGATACTAACAAAATGGGAGAATGGAGGTATGAACAATCTAAGAGTGAGACACAAGAATAGGCAATATTTTAGCTAAGACTGTCAGAAGGTACCCTCTTGGTGGAGGCAATAACTCAACCTGACAGATGTTCAACCATTTTTATGAATCAGATTTGTCTTGGAAAGTGAACAAGTGAGAGAAGCAGAAAGATGCCCTCCTTTTCCTCTCTTCTTACTTGGAAAAAAATGAAACAAAAAGGCATCTGGCAAAAGTGGGTTGGAGAACTTTTCATATAACCATTTCTAAAGGATGGGGAATTTGCTGTTTTCCAGGGGAGGGAGTAGATTTTTAGCTTGGCCTCTGTTCCCATCATAGATATCTCATTTGTATTCTTATATCTCTTGAAGAGGGCAAAGAGAATGATCCTGTACACCCTAATTATTTCCAACTTTCTTATACCATCCTTCCGTGTCTATTCTCATTCTCTCAGGTAAAACTAGACAACTACATTGGACCCATTCAATGAATGGTGGAAAGTGGAAAGGATGGCCATGGATAATGCTACAGCAGTATTCGAGTTTCTCCTTATTGGAATATCTAACTATCCTGAGTGGAGAGTCACATTTTTCACATTGGTGCTGATCACTTACCTCAGCACATTATTGGGGAATGGACTTATCATCTTTCTTATCTACATTGACCCTCACCTCCACACTCCAATGTATTTCTTCCTTAGTAACCTGTCTTTCTTGGACCTTTGCTATGGAACAGTCTCCATGCCCCAGGCTTTGGTGCATTGCTTCTCTGCTCATCCTTACCTTTCTTACCCACGATGTTTGACCCAAATAAGTGTCTCTTTGGCCTTGGGTACAGCAGAGTGCCTCCTACTGGCTGTCATGGCCCATGATCGTGTGGTTGCTATCGGCAATCCCCTGCGCTATTCCGTGGTCATGAACAGCTCAGTGTGTGTCTGGCTGGCTGCTACCTCATGGGGGGCATCTCTTGTGCTCACTTCCATGCTCATCTTACCCCTGAGGCTTCACTTCTGTGAGGCAAATGTCATCAACCATTTTGTCTGTGAGATTCTCTCCCTTCTTAAGCTGGCCTGTTCTGATACCAGTCTCAATGAGCTTCTGATCCTCATCACAAGCATTTTTACCCTTCTCCTACCCTTTGGGTTTGTTCTCCTCTCCTATGTCCGAATTGCCGCTGCTGTCCTAAGGATTCGCTCAGCTCAGGGTAGGCTCAAGGCCTTCTCTACCTGTGCTTCTCATGTGACTGTGGTGGTGATCTTCTATGGGGCAGCCATTTCCATGTATATGAAACCACAGTCCAAGTCATCCTCGGATCAAGACAAATTTATCTCAGTGTTTTATGGGGCTCTGACACCCATGCTGAACCCCCTAATATATAGCCTGAGGAATAAGGATGTTAAAGGGGCAATGAGGAAAGTTATGGCAAAAAGGACATAAGTCTTCTTTGCTTCTAAACTTCTAAAATACCATTCAGCTACATCTTCAATGATGGTAAAAACTGTTTAAAAGTTTCATTTTTACCTTTAGTGGTTGTTGTTCAGTCATTAACTCATGTCCAACTCTTTGAGACCCTATGGACTCTATGGACTGCAGCACGTCAGGCTTCCCTGTCCTTCACCATCCCCCAGAATTTGCTCAAAAAGTGACCATTGAATCAGTGATGCTATCCAACCATGTCATTCTCTGTTGTCCCCTTCTCCGGTGGCTCAGATGGTAAAGAATCCACCTGCAATGCAGGAGACCCCAGTTTGATTCCTAGGTTGGGAAGATCCACTGCAGAAGGGAAAGGCTACCCACTCCAGTATTTTGCCCTGGAGAATTCCATGGACTGTATAGTCTATGGGGTCGCAAAGAGTCGGACACGACTGAACAACTTTCACTTTTCACTTTCACAATATTTTTACTCTTTCTTTACATAAAACACATTAGTAGTCACCCGTCAAGCTATTCAACTTCAGGTAAATAAATGTCTCAGAATCATTTCCTCACTGACAGAAGAGACCTAAGCTGTAAGACAACCTCCTATGACAGTTAGCAGGAGGTGAGGCATAAGTGAAATTGGAAAATAGGACGAAGAATGGTAAAATAAAAGGCCAGAAGACAAATGTCAGAAATTTTACAACTTTACTGAAGGCAAGGCCTGTTGTAAAAGCACGATTCTCTCCACTTAACCTCAGAATCATGAGAAAATTGTATCATAGCCATTTCCTACATTACTGTAGTGTTTCATTTATTTTTCTTTTTCTGAACTTCTTTCAAATATATTATCTCATTCTGTATTCCTAATATTGCTGTAAAGCTGGTAACAAAAGTTACCATAATCCATCCCTCACGTTAACAATGAGACAAACAGAAGCCCAGAGAAAGATGAACAATTGTCTAAAGCCTCACACAAAACAGAAAATTGGACAAAAGATTTACTGAGCATGGCCCCGCCCATCAGAACAAGACATAGATTCCCCCACAGCCAGTCCCTCCCATCAGGAAGCTTCCACAAGCCTCTTATCCTTATCCATCAGAGGGCAGACAGAATGAAAACCATAATTACAGAAAACTAACCAAACTGATCACTTGGACCACAGCCTTGTCTAACTCAATGAAACTACGAGCCATGCCCTGTAGGGCCACCCAAGATGGATGGGTCATGGTAGAGAGTTCTGACAAAATGTGGCCCACTGGAGAAGAGAATGGCAAACCACTTCTGTATTCTTGCCTTGAGAATCCCATGAACAGTATGAAAAGGCAAAAAGATATGACACTGAAAGATGAACTCCCAGGTCAGTTGGTG
>NW_011479854.1:5718-5859 GCF_000754665.1 Bison bison bison | reverse complement strand
AAAATTATAAATGCACCCAATATTTATCAAGCACTTAACCATATACTGGGTACTGAGCTATGTCCATTATCACATATAATTCTCATTACAATTCAGGGAAGAATCACTATTATCAATCCATAGTAGAGATAAGGAAATTGA
>NW_011479854.1:3784-5494 GCF_000754665.1 Bison bison bison | reverse complement strand
CACCCTCCACCCCCAGCCCCTGGCAACCACTCATCTGATTTTTTTCATTATATGTCAGCTTTGATTTTCTAGAATTGACTATAAGTGGAATCATACAGTATATGCTCTTCTGTGCATGGATTCTCTTATTCAGCAGGATTTTGAGATTCATTCTTGTTGTTGTAGGCATCAGTAGTTTGTTCCTTTTTCCTGCTGAATAATATTCCATCATACAATTGACTATGTTTTAAAAACTCCATTCCCTGTTACTGTACATAATATAGTGGTTTTTAAACTTTGGTTCATGCAGTTCTATGGGTTTGGCTGTGGTGCCTGGAACCTGTCAATGGAGGTGAAATTTTCTGTGAAAAATTTCATTTGAAAATGGAGTTCTGATAATAAAACATTTGACAAACAACGATCTATTACAGAGCTCTTGCTTTAGATAAAGAATCAATGGCTCAGTGAACAGAATGTAAATTTCCCAAGACCATGAAACTTTTTGGAAGCAATCTAAGACTAAGACCCAGATATCTTGTCTCCTGGTTTCACTTTTTGGGCAGTTTGACCAAACATAATGAAGTCTTCTCCAAAGCAACCTGATGGAGAACTGGACATAGATGAATAGATAAAAAGATGATGCACAGCACCTAGATCTGAAGTACAGCATCACTGAGCAAGCAGATATTCAATGCACTCGTCAGACACTGACCACTGGAAGTTGATGCCACTTTGTTTGGTACTGCAAAGAGAGTACCAGACACACAAGAGACCTGCCTCACATGTTTACTCACTAACTAAATAAAAGGAATGAGTAAATCACTTATCAAAACAGTCTAATTTTCAAATACATGCAACATTTATTCAAATTCCATCTATTACATATTCTTAAGAGATTGTAGTATTCTCGGCCACAGAAATCATGTTTTAAATCAAGAAATAAAAAATAAATGCAATTATCCTCAAATTAAAAATAAAAACATTTTAAAAATAACAACTAATTTTGAAAAAAAAAGCCAAGTGATTGAAATCTTGGATTTATTCATTCAACCAATGTTAACTTTCTACTTTTAACCAGGCACTAGGTACTAGGTGCTAGGGCAAGTTTCATACATTTTGCAAAATATTCTTTACTATTAAAATAAATATTTCAAATTAACATTGTGAAATAAAGTTAAATTGATAGAATCAATAAAATTTTACATGAAAAAATAATACAGCCTTTAGGGAGAGAGAAAATCAGAAATTAGGAGAAATATTAAGAGTGCTCATTTTAGTGACCTTGCTTTCAGGGGGAGAAATATTCTACTCTCTATTACAGCTCTCTATTTGCAGCTTAAAGTGAGAATCGTATTTTTGTTAATAATGCCTCTACTACAAAACTGTAACTGTCACTAGATGCTTTGTCTCCGTATTGACTTGTTGGTAGAGACACAGCTTACAGACAGAGTGACAGAGTGGAGTCTGGAGATGGGGCTGCAGAATTGATTCTGCTACTAACTGGTTATGTGACCTTAATTATATCACTCTTTGGCCTTCAAATTTGCTCATCAATACAATAGGAAAGTTGTGTTTGTTACCCAAGGATCTCTCTAGTTCTAACATTCTGCATCTAGGTGTTATTTTATATAGATTTTTTTTTCTTTTTTTAAAAAGAGAATAATATCATCAATTTACTCTGCAACTTGCTTTTTCCACTTGACAATATATCATGAACATTCTTCCAGATCA
>NW_011479854.1:0-330 GCF_000754665.1 Bison bison bison | reverse complement strand
CCAGGCAAGAATACTGGAGTGGGTTGCCATTTCCTTCTCCAGGGGATCTTCCTGATCCAGGGATAGAACCTGGGTCTCTTGCATCTCCTGTATTGGCAGGCAGATTCTTTACTGCTGAGCCACCTGGGAAGTCCTACCTATAGGATATACAACATTACTTGAGACCCTTGCAAACCTGTTTATCCTTATTCTCTACCTTAACTCTGCAGACCCCAGGCCCCAGGAAAGCAGTACTGTTTTCTGACCCCTTTATGTATATATGCCACTGTGTACACTGTTCTCTCTGCCTGCAGTGACCTTCTTGTCTTCTATGCCTGGCAAAACCTCAGT
>NW_011479853.1:47656-50564 GCF_000754665.1 Bison bison bison | reverse complement strand
ATTGGGCATACACACTGAGGAAACCAGAAGGGAAAGGGACACGTGTACCCCAATGTTCATCGCAGCACTGTTTATAATAGCCAGGACATGGAAGCAACCTAGATGTCCATCAGCAGATGAATGGATAAGAAAGCAGTGGTACATATACACAATGGAGTATTACTCAGCCATTAAAAAGAAAACATTTGAATCAGTTCTAATGAGGTGGATGAAACTGGAGCCTATTATACAGAGTGAAGTAAGCCAGAAGGAAAAACACCAATGCCTTCTTTTTTGAAATTCAATGTTTTTCACCAGGAAGAGGAATGAGGAAGATAGGTTCAAGTCACAATTCATATGGCTTTTTTGTTTAGCTGTTAAATCCTGTCCAACTCTTTTGAGACCCCATGGATTGTAGTCCACCAGACTCCTCTGTCCTTGCAATTTCCCAGACAAGAATACTGGAGAGGGCTGCCATTTCCTTCTCCAAGGGATCGTCCCAACCTAGAGATTGAATCCATGTATTTTTCATTGCAGGCAGATATTTTTCTACCATTGGGCCACCAGGGAAGCCTGATTCACATGATATCATGCCCTTATAAAAGCTACTCTTTGTATGCTACCTGGGAGAGTCTCCTCTCCTGGACCTTTCAGTCTTATCATTGTCAAGAAATTGAGATGATCTGAAATGTTGCCCTATTTATAAGCTAACAAGTAAGTGCCAGAGATTCCTGGCTGTTAGCAGAAGACATGAGCCTCCTGATCACTGTGTAAAAGACAAAGGATTTTATTATTTCAGATTCGAGCAATCTGACTTTCATGTTTGTACTAATCTCTCTAGTCCCTCATGTCCCAAGGGAGCAATGTACATTGACCCAGGAAGATTCTGCTTCAATAGTAGGTTTGTATCAAAGCCAGAGAAGCCCAATCTTAGGAAAACCAAGTATTTATTTTTAAATTTTTTTAATATAAATTTATTCATTTTAATTGGAGGCTAATTACTTTACAATATTGTATTGGTTTTGCCATATACCAACATGAATCTGCCATGGGTGTACACATGTTCCCCATCATGAACCCCCCTCCCACCTCCCTCCCCATACCAAGTATTTTTTAAAGGGACTACAGTGAGGTTGTCCCACTCTTTCCACTTCCCTGGTGGCTCAGAGGTTAAAGCATCTGCTTGCAATGTGGGAGACCTGGGTTCAATCCCTGGGTCTGGAAGATCCCTTGGAGAAGGAAATGGCAACCCACTCCAGTATTCTTGCCTGGAGAATCCCATGGATGGAGGAGCCTGGTGGGCTACAGTCCACGGGGTTGCAAAGAGTTGGACACGACTAAGCGACTTCACTTTCACTTTCACAGTAAAGTTTGCCCAAACTTTTGTTTACAGGGATCATTATATTTATTGTTTTGAAGAGCAAAAAAATCTGCCCTCTGCTCTGAGGATAAACCGTTTTTCTGCTTCCCAGGTTTGCTTTCTATACATACTGAAAAGATAGCCTGAAACAAAAGCTGTCAATGTTTGTGTACAGCAAATGTGGGGAAATGCAGAGAACCAATTGAGAATTGTCTCCCAGAAATCATACCAATTTCTGTTATTCCTTTGTCTTAGAATTTTAAAGTTTCCTCAAGTTTACGGTAAGGCTGATTGTCTGTATTCTTGGTGACAAGCAGCCATCAGAATCCGTTTAATCATTCAGTGACAACTAACTTATTTCAGTGATCATTCTTTGACAAGCTAACCAATCACTGCCAGCCCCTTGCTCCTGAAAGTCAGGCAATCAGGAATCAATTATATCTAATAACCTCACTTCTGAGTGCAAACAATCAACAACCATCTCATCTGAATAATGAAATCAGATACAAGTCACTATTTCCTATCCTTTGAAGTAAGAGGCTTTTGTTTTAATGTCCCAGGCCTCCCCTGAGTCTCAAAAGGCTGACTCAAAAGTCAATGATTAAGAAATGTGAAGATATAGAGACAAAGAGTATCTGTTGGGCTGGGGAGCTGGTAACAATTTAGACCAAAAATCAGCCACATAGCAGAATCATCAAGCTTACAGTTCCCTGAAAAAATATACATAAAGGCTTGACACATATTCCTAAGTTGTTTTTATGGGAAGAAGATTAAATCTGTCAACCATAAGCATATAGAACCCACACTGGTTGAAACCAGAAAGTTGATGATTCTTGAAACGTCACCTTGATGCCAACTAACCTGAAAATTGTGCAGGGGCTGATCACACACCCTGCAGCACCCTCCCTCACACTGCCTTTGAAATCTCTTTCTTGAAAATCATCAATGAATTTGGGTCTTTTGAGCATGAGTTACCTGTTCTTATTTGGTGCCCTGCAGTAGACACTATATTTTCTTTCACCACAATCTGGTGTCAGCATAAACCCAAGTTTGGTTCAGTAAAGGTAACAATGGTTCTACAGATGGTGCTTCTCTTTCAGCTATAAAAGTTCTCTCATACTGAACATTCATTTTCAGCACTAAAGTTAGAATATCAGTTCGTATATTGAAGGAGACCAATTGATTAGCATAGCTCCCTTCAAAAGCAATGATTTCAGCTGTATCTTTATTTCAGGTATTGTATAACAGTGCTATTACCTTCTGTCATATGTCACTTATTCATTTATTTATATATTTATTATATATTTTCTCCATTCATTAGATTATAAGCTCTAGCTCTATGAGAATGAGGATCTTATCTACCTTGTTATCACCGTATCCCTGACTGGTTCAATATCCAGAGTAGGGTGTTAGTAAATATTGACTAAACAGTTGAAATCATTATGTAATTAATTTGATGTTTAAGTTTGTAAGATATGTGACAATAAAAAACTATGCCAATTGAAAATGCAGTTACTGAACACAGTTTCACGTCTAGTTTGGGATGTATGTGAATTCAAGTGATGCTTA
>NW_011479853.1:44645-46294 GCF_000754665.1 Bison bison bison | reverse complement strand
AAAAAAAAAAACCTGCATTGATCAATTATGTTAAAACTTAATTAGAAATGTCAAGTAAATTTGGGTTTAATTTAAATTCTATTGACTTTTTTTTCTACTTTACCTCCATGTGAGGTTAAAAATGCAGCTTGATATAATCACTTTAATAAACAAGCTTTTTAGAAGCTACTAAATATTTACATGCCATTTCAAATCTCTGGCACAGAATTTCCCTTTCATTCAGCAGTCATGTCATTATACATGTCATTGAGATGTATTACAATCCTCTATATAGAGCAAAACACTGATTTTGCAAAGTAAATGAGCATAGTCACTTCTGCAGAGATTTGGTGCCTGTTGATAATCTGAATGTTGGTGTTATGGAAGACAGAGACATGATAGCAAAAGTGGTGGAGTATAATGTAATTAGTATATGTGCTGAGTAGCATAAAGATTATTTACTATTGGCTGACTGTTGAGTGAGGCCTTAAATCCTCTTAGTCTCTTTTTCTTAATCTATGAACTAAGATAAAAGAAATAAAGATGATTACACATAACTCTATGTAAAATAAATAAGCATTGAGGACTTACTGTATAACACAGGGAATTATATTCAATAACATATTAATCTCTAGATTTCAAAATAATCTGAAAAGATATCTATCTATCTATAAATCTATCTGTATCTATTAAATGACCTATTTATCATTTCTGAATCACTTTTCTATATTCATGAAACTAACACAATATTGTAAATTAATTATATTTCAGCAAAATAAAAAAGTTAAAAATGAAACAATAGAATATGCACATTAATAAGCACATGATCACATTTATTAAAACTGAATAAATGAATTGATGAGTTAGTGAATCCAATTCAGCAATGGTTAAAGAAATGGCAGAAATAGAGGGAAACAAACAAACAAACAAACAAAACCCCTCTTGCTTTTTAACATGGATTTTTCAAAACAAAACAATTGAGAAAGAAAAATTTGCTAAGTACTTTGCTGTTGCTACCCCTCACCTAGATGATATAAATAATAATCATTTTCTTTTAAGATAAAATTTATTTACAGGGACATTCTGCATATATCAGAGTTCAAAAGAAGTGCTATGTTTCCTCAGTCTAAGCCTTTTTCTTTCACAATGCAGGGTTTCTGAAATGGAGATGCATGTTATGCATGATGTTACAGGTAATGCAGTACTGAGTGAATTGATGGATTATCTCACAATCTATAGTATCTTAGAATTAAGAAGTACCGACCTGTTTTAGTGAGAAAAAATATTCACAGCCACAAAACTGTTTTGTTCCAAGAAATATAACTTTATTTTTCAAAATTCAATTTGTTTTCTAACTGTAAGAACTCTTTCTGTTTGATGCATAAAGGCAACATAGTCATTTTGTTGTCAGGTAAATTACATTTTATGATTTCTTAGACATTGGGGTGTTTTATTTCAAAAATTGAATTCTCCTTACTGTTTTTACGCCTAATCTAGATTAAGACGTTCAGTTCAGTTCAGTCGCTCAGTCGTGTCCGACTCTTCACGACCCCATGAATCGCAGCACGCCAGGCTTCCCTGTCTATCACCAACTCCCGGATTTCACTCAGACTCATGTCCATCGAGTCAGTGATGGCATCCAGCCATCTCATCCTCTGTTGTCCCCTTCT
>NW_011479853.1:42935-44545 GCF_000754665.1 Bison bison bison | reverse complement strand
AGTGATGCTTAAAAGATTAAAAGTATAGGGAGATTTTAGAGTCTCTCTGAACTCATGATAAAATAAAATATATATTATATGATTAAGGCTGTTGGAAATCATAGAGGATGAAAATATGTGGTCATAAAATATATAATATTAGGATTTTAGGATGTAAAATATTTGGCAGAATCTAGAGATAGTAGTGCTACCCAGTAGAACTTTATGCAGTGATGGAAAGAGCCATGTATCTATTTAGAACTTCAAATGTGATTGAGGGAAAGGGGTGGATTTTTAATTTTATTCACTTTCACTAAAACTCAAGTAGCTTCATGTAGTTAGTAGCTACAGTATTGAGCAGTGCAGATCTAGGGAGTTTTTGACATTTCTGTTTTGGATCTCTTTTAAATCTTACACAAGTTCTGAATCACATTTAAGCAATAGTCCAATCTAGACTATAGATAACAGAAATAGATCACTGAACTGCAGTGAAGGAAAGGTTACTGATGCAAAGAAGGTCATGAAATAATGAAATTTATTTGCAAGGATGGACAGCTATATTGCCATAGATTCACATAAAATGACAGAAGTTACACACCCCTTGTTTCTCAATCCTGCTTTCTGAAGTTGGCTTTCTGAATAAAATAAAAGCAATAAAATAAAAGTATCTTTCTGCCTTGGTTCTTTTAGCTTCAGAATCAGGCTAAGAAAAGTTGTGGTAGGAGAGGCCATGGAAAGAAGATCCTTTAGTATGGAGTTTGAGAATTGGATTAATGAGAGGATAAAAGGCAGGAAGGCTAGGGTGTCCCCAAACTCAATCTCTCTCTTAAGTGGCAGGAGGAGACAAACAACATACCAACCTCTTTTTTTTTTTTTATTCTCTATTCAAAATTAAAAAGGAGGTTTCTTTTTAAAATTCTGTGGTGCCATGATGACACCTGGTTCCACCTGGACTTAACTTCTCTCAAACCTTGAGATAACCAATTCATTTTTCTTATGGAAATGTTTTTCTTAAGCTATGGTAATAAACTATGTATTTACCTTAGACTCTGTCTTTCTTCAGATCTGTTCCACCTAAGACTCAGAACTGATAATGGCTCAGCAAAGCAGTATGTTTTACTCATGGAAATGTTCTCTTAAGCTATGTTAGTGAGACTATGTATTTGCTTGGAAATATGTTTTTCTTTAAGAGTCATGTCAATTGTTTCATGGCCTGGGATGACTCACCTTGTGCATGTTGTGGGTGAGGGGCCTGGTGCCACTCTCTGAGTTTTGATACATTTCCTTTCTCTAATTAGCAACTTGCTAATAGGTATATAACTTCTTGCTAAAAACTAGCAAGGGGGCACTCTTTCTACCCCCTTCTGATATCTGTGTCAGAAGCTTTCTCTATCTCTTTTATACTTTAATAAAATTTATTACACAAAAGCTCTTAGCAATCAAGCCTCATCACTGGTCCAGGATCAAACTTCTCTCTTCCAGAGGCCAAGAATTCTGATGTCTTTCACAGCACATAGCAACAACCTTTGATTAATCCCCATTTTGTATCTTATAAAGAACTCCAGGAAATAAACGTGTGAATGTTGAATTATAAGACTTTCAAATACTCCAAAAAAAAAAAAAAAACAACA
>NW_011479853.1:28613-42835 GCF_000754665.1 Bison bison bison | reverse complement strand
ATATATGTTTTGTTGTTGTTGTTTTTTTTTCTCCTCCCCCTGAACCTACCCTATGTAAATTGGGCTAGCCAGGATGGCTGTTTTTTTTCATCTGAGCTTCTCCTTCTGGTCTTCGAATCTTCCTTTGTTCTATTTTCCCAGGGTTTTCCTTTCTTTGTCTTTCAGCCACCACCATTCTGGACTCCTTTTTCCTATTCTATCTATAAAAAATGGGAGGCCCAATTTTTTGGGAATAGGGACATCAAGGTCTCTCTGGATACTTACTGCTGAGCTGGGATGGCGAGGGGCATTGGGCTTCCCCCTCTTGCTAATATCAAGCCTCAGAATCCTTACAGTGGTGTTCATCTAAGGGTGAGTGATATTTTCCATGATCAGGTGTAGTTTTATATATACTTGTTGAATTGGTGCTGCATGTTGTAGCTTGTTGACCTGGGCAGAGACAAAAATGGGTTAGGCCATCAGTAATACATGGGACAGCACAAATATTGTGATAACAGGGATTAGTAGGGGCACTGGTCAACTCCAAATTCCCCCTGCGGGGAGAAGGATCCCCCAAAGAGAGATTGTAGCCACCCCTAGAACTCTCCAGTTCTGGAGAGTTCTGAAAATTTTCAGAGTTCTGGGCTGAAAATTTTCCTTTAGGACTGTGAGACTTTCTTTAACTTAGCTGGAGGTGTTTACTCAGAAATAACAAGTCTCATTTGAGATGGCTCAAGTTCCTCCTTGTTCAGGAATCAGGAGATCTATATCCTGTCTATTTTGTAGTAACAACCCCTGCCAGGCTGCATTGGCTCTTTAGAGCTATTCTGAGAAATATTATCCCCAGAAATTTAATTTTGGGTGTGTTCATTAGAATGACACTCATTTGTGGTCCTGAATAGTTATCTGAGATCTCTCAGGGACTTACAGTGTATTGAGTGTCCTCTTCTGTTTTATTCTATGGCTTAGCTCATGAGTGGTGAATCCAGGAGTCATGTCCTAAAACCTTGACTGCTGTGGGGGTAGAAAGTCTTACAAGGTAGGGGCCCTTCCATGTGGGCTAGAGCTGAACCTTTGGGGATCCATCTTTTCAGACTTTAAGACTTGAGTCTCTGGAGAATATAGTGGTGGCTCATTAGAATTGTTTGGGTTCTGGTTGACACCCCACAAGCATATATCTTGTTGGAAATGCTCAATGGCCATGGTATAAGACTGGAGGGACTGAAACTCTGGATCTAGGAAGAGATCACTGACATAAACAAAAGGTCTCCCATATAGCATCTCATAAGGACTAAGACCAACCTGTTTCTTAGGGGCAATATGGGTACAGAGGAGAGCTATTGGTAAAACCACCTTCCATCCTAGGAAGGTCTTCTGGGTTATCTTTTTTTATCACTGATTCTAAGAATTGGTTGGCTCTTTCTACTTTTCCTGAAGACAGAGGCCTCCTGGCACAATGGAGGTAATATGCAATGCCCAATGCTTTAGAGACCCCTTGGATAACCTTAGAAGTAAATGATATCCCACCATCACTTTGTAATGACCTGGGCAGACGAAATCATGGAATGGCTTCATGGAGCAGTTTTTACCACCTCCTCAGCCTTCTCAGTTGGGATGGGGAAGCCTTCAATTCATCCTGTGAATGTATCTATCATGACTAGTAGGTATTTATACACTTGAGAAACTGGCATCTGTGTAAAGTCCGTCTGCCAGTCCTCTCCTGCATAGGCCCCATGTTGTTGGAAGAGGAGACCATGTGCCTTATAGTCTTTTGGAAGTCTGTTCTTCTGAATGACTTTCTAGTAATCTTTGGTGGGCCTTCCCCCGAAAATGAATGGTGGCATAAAAGGAGTTAACCAACTTCTGCCTTCTGCCTTTTTGGTATCCTTGACAATGGGAGACTGAAAATTCAGGGGTCAGATGGACTCCCTCCAAGAGCCTAAGGATTTGATCACCGTATTTGATTGGGGACCCTCGGGTGATCAAGTAGACTCTTTCTTTCCAAATAGCAGCATAGACATGTAGTACCAGAAAAGCATATTTGGAGTCAGTGTAAAGGGCTACTCATTTTCCTTTTCCCTGCTCTAAAGCTCAAGTCAGGGCTGTAAGCTCAGCCAATTGGGCTGAAGTACCTGGTGGCAAAGGTTTAGCCTCTATGGTCTCAAAACTGGAGACTACTGCATATACAGCTCTTTTTTTTTTTTTTTCCATTGAAGACAAAGCTGCTTCCATCAGTGTACCAGATTTCCTCAGGATTGGTCAGAAGATCTTCTGACAATACCTCTCATGGTTTTGCCCAGTGGTCCAAAGTTTCTAGGCAAGAGTGAAAAGGGAGAGAGTCCTCAGGGGTAGGTAGCAGAATAGCTTGGTTAGGAAGCTCACAAGAGGATATAGCCAGGCCTGGATTGTCAATCAGCACTACTTGATATCTGAGGATTCTTTGATCAGGCATCCATAAATGGCCTCTCCTATTAAGGAGTTGTTTCACTTGGTGACTGTTAAATGTAGTTAGTTTGTCCCTAAGAGAGAGTTTTAAAGCATCTTCTATCAGGACTGAAATATATGCAAGATTTCAAAGGCGGGGAAATATCTCTTCTCAAAAAGGAAGTAAGACACTCAGGGACCCTCAAAAACTGGTGGGAAAATATTTGTCCATCCAAGCAACAAAGTGCTCAGGGGAATCTTTTTGTAATTGTTTTTCCTGTAACACCCAAAATGGCACAGGTTTGGGAGGAGAAGTCTCTCGAGCAGGTGGTCAGGACAGTGTAAGTAGCCCCTGTGTCAACTTAGAAATTCTCGGACCTACCTGCCACACCCAGGTGCAGCTTTGGCTCCAGCCCCGTCATGGTTATATGTGACAGGTGAGCTGGATGAAGCGGGCTGCTACAGTCCTGTTGAATCATCGTGAGGAAAGGCTTGGAGATTGATCTTGAGGCTCTTGGGCACCATGGGTAGAGTGTCAACCAATGTCCCAATTGATGGCATTTGTAGCAAGCAGTTTTAGGAGACTTTCCACAGTTTGGACACTCTTTGGCCCAATGTCCCGCCTGTCTACAGATTAGGCATTTATCTTGTGCCTTGGCTGCCTGGTGGCTCAGATGGTAAAGTTTCTGCCTGCCATGTGGGAGACCGGGATTCTATCCCTGGGTTGGGAAGATCCCCTGGAGAAGGAAAATGGCAACCCACTCCAGTACTCTTGCCTGGAAAATTCCACTGATGAAAGAGTCTGGTAGGCTACAGCCGATGGGGTTGCAAAGAGTTGGACATGACTGAGTGACTTCCCTTTCTTTCTTTTTGTCCCTTAAGAACTCAGGGTTTGCCATAGGGCTTCCCTGGAGGGTGAACAGCATCTGGGTATGCCTTGTCTTTTTCTTTGTCTCCCTTGCCTGGGCCTTGGCCTCCCTCTGCTGTTCTCTTTTATAAAATTATTGGTGGCTGTCTGGATCATCTCATCTAAAGAGGCAGCAAGGTACCACTGTTCTAGCTGTTGTAACTTTATCCTGATGTCTTATGAACACTGGGACAGGAATTTGTCCTTTAAAATCACCTGTCCCTCATAAGATTCTAATTCCAGATTGGTAAACTTTTGGAGGGCCCCTTTTAGCCTTTCCAGAAAGGCAATGGTATTCTCATTGGGCTCCTGAGTCATTGTTGAGACCCGGGCATAGTTGATTATTTTTTTGCTTTTAGTCCTGCCTTTACACAGATCAGAAAAAGATCCCTTTTCCAGTTGTGCTCAGGAACATTATAACTCCAATTAGGATCTGAGAAGAGGACCACAGTTTCCAAAATGGGTATTTATCTCTTGACAAGTGAAACCCTATAGCATACCTTCATGCTTCCTTTAAGACCCTAGCATACTCAGGATCAGATAAATTTTGACTAAATATGACCATGATGCCCTTCCACGTCATGTCAATGAAAAGGTAATATGCTGGAATGTATCTATATATTTGCCTGGGTCATCTGTATAGCTTCCCAGGTCTTTGTTTGATCTGTCTTAGTTCTGAGAGTGAGAAGGGCTTATGGAACTGAGTTGGTCTGAATTTTTTTCCAGTTCAACTAAGAGACATACTCAAGTTGCCTTCTGTGGAGGGGGTGCTCCCAGATATGGGGGCATGTTTGGATATAAGAAAGAAGCACCAGGCAACTCAGGAGCCATGGGAAGTTAGCCTTCATGGCGGTTTCCTTCTCTTGGTTGTCTGTGCCTAACACTGTTTGCCTAGTAGGCTCACTTTTAGAGCATACAACAACCCCATACTTAAGATAGAGTTCCTTCATATCTCTTAGTCAGAAGAAAATTTGGACATAGGGGAATCCCTATTTTTTTCTCTTGTCTTTTGCAGAATAAGTCTAGCTGCAGGATGGTATTTTAATTTAAACTCCCATCCTCAGGCCAATGTTCCTTATCCCTCAGAGGATACTGTGGCCATGCAGTGGCACAAAATGATTTTAAGCGACTTCTCCTTAGAATTAGAGGACCAAACAGTTTCCAGTTATCAAAGATGCATCTGAAGTGTGTCTGTTAGGAAGTGGATTGGTTATTTCCCATCTGAAAGACAGTGATGAAAGAGAGGAAAAGGAAAACAAAAACAAAAATGAATAGGTCTTCTATTTTTTGGGTGGGCTTCCTTAGGGATGAGACTTTTTAAAGTTTATCCTACCAAGTACTGTTGCAACCTGATAGCCAGGAGTCCCCAGGTCAGGGTGTAGATCCTCAGGCAGGTTGAGGCATGACAGCCTCTTGGAGATTGACATCCCAGACAGATCAAGGCAGGTCGGCCTCCTGAAAATTGAGTCCCTGGACAGGTCAAGGCATATTGATCTCCTGCGACCCATGGACTGGCGGATTCCTGAGCAGGTTAAGGTGTGATAACCTCTCAGGGACCAGATCCCTAGGCAGATCGAGGCAGGTCGACCTCCTGGGACCCTGGGCTGGTGGATCCCCAAGCAGGCTGAGGTATGACAACCTCCTGGGGACCAGATCCCTAGGATGTTCTAGGCAGGTCAACCTTCTAAGACCCTCAGGCTGGAGTTGGGCATCCCAGAGGTCTCCAGCATGACTAATGCTGGGTAAGATTAAGGAGTTGTAATCTTAACTCATTGCTGGTTTGTCCACCACAGATGGGGATAGATATCATGATGTAAAGCCATCCAAGCCTATGCCCTGAGATTGGGAACCTGGCAAAATAGCCATGGTTCCTTATCCTCTTATTGTTTTGTGGGAATATAAGTCACTGATTTCCTGCCCTAGTCCTCCATAAAAACAGCTTAGGGTGTTTCCAATGGTAAACATTTCATTGTCATAGACCCATTTTAGGTAATAACAGAGTCAATGACAAAGGAGTCGTTTATCTGGTCTTGTTAGGGGCATGAGGAATATTTTAATAATAAGCATGGTGGAGCCTACAAGGGGGCAGGGTCCTGGTTGTAGGAGTAAGTGGCTTTAAAACAAATTGATAAGAGGCAATAGACCAGGTATTCCATAAAAGTAGAGTGGAGATTTGATCCAGGGGTATGCTTGTAACTTTGGGAGAAGTGTGGTAAGGGTTTGGGCCCAAACAGCCTGCAGGGCTAACTCCCAAAGTGGCAAGCATTATCCGTGGAAGTCCAACTGCCCTTGAAGGGATGCCACCAACAGATGCACTCCTAGCAGGCATTGTGTGCCTGTCACCCACCCTAGCAGGTTCACTGACAGGTGCTGTTGTTGCACATCTTGTAGGAAATGTGGAAGATGAATGCCTGAATATCTAGAGGGATTGGATATTATACAGTATTCCCCTCCCAAGGGCTAGCTATTTTCTGCCTGTCCTTCCAGAAGATTGTAGAGGTAACATTGTGGGCCTGGACGAGGATCAGGAAAAAGCATGAAACAGGAGGGCCTTGATTCTCGATCTGCACGCTAAATGACACACCGAGAGGTGCCAGGACAGTTCCAAGGCACTATCAAAAGACCAAGGAGTGGGTGGTTCCCCAATTGTTGGAATGATCTCCCACTCATTAGCATATGAAATCACCCAGCCCATAAAAAAAGCTAACCAAACCACATTCCATGGTCACAGCACTTGCCCTCTGTGAGGGCCCACACTCTTGGTGTGTGCTTCTCTCTCAATCTGAACAAATCTAGAGTTGGACTGTGAAGAAGGCTGAGCGCAGAAGAATTGATACTTTTGATCTGTGGTGTTGGAGAAGACTCTTGAGAGTCCCTTGGACTGCAAGGAGATCCAACCAGTCCATTCTGAAGGATATCAGCCCCGGGATTTCTTTGGAAGGAATGATGCTAAAGCTGAAACTCCAGTACTTTGGCCACCTCATGCGAAGAGTTGACTCATTGTAAAAGACTCTGATGCTGGGAGGGATTGGGGGAAAGAGGAGAAGAGGACGACAGAGGATGAGATGGCTGGATGACATCACTGACTCGATGGACGTGAGTCTGGGTGAACTCCGGGAGTTGGTGATGGACAAGGAGGCCTGGCGTGCTGCGATTCATGGGGTCTCAAAGAGTCCCCATGACTGAGTGACTGAACTGAACTGAACTGAACTGACCTCTTACCTATTGCTGTGTCTGTCATGGAATAGTTTTGCAATGAGACATCAAGAGCCTGAGCTTCATTAGGTCCTGAAACCAGGTGCCATGAGTATTGGTTGGGCTCAGGTCCCAGTGAAATATGATTGAGTGACTAAGCATAGAACAGAGTCCCTGCAACACAGGTTTGAGTCCCAATCTAAGGTAAACAGTTTCAAGCAAAATTTCTGGAAGTGGAAAGATGATGACCTGCCCAATCAAACGCTGAACTAGATAGAGAGAGGAACTGATGCACAGGACGAAGAAGCAGTGGGAAAAATGTGCCAAGGAATCCCCTTCATAACCTGCTAGAAAATCTGATAAATACCTGACCTGTGCTCATAATTTTCATTGGCCTGATCCTTGTTAAAGAGGAGGTTAAAGACATCTCTGGTGGTCTAGTGGCTAGGTCTCTGCACTCTCATTGAGGGGGACCTGGGTTCAATCCCTGATCAGGGATCTAGATCCTACATGCCTTCACTAAGGTTTCACATGCTACAAATAAAGATCTCACATGGTGCAACAAGAACCTGGCACAGCCAAAGAAGTAAATATATATATATAAATATATATATATATATATTCAAATACTTCAGCACCCCAAAATAAACAAGTTTCATGCAAACTTTTAATGAAGTACATTTAATGAAAGTTTTCACACAGGAAGGAAGATATTGAAATTTATCATTAAAAATCAAAGCCAAAATAGAGCAAATTAAATCACAAACGCCTAAGAGTTAGAACTGGACATGGAACAACAGACTGGTTCCAAATATGAAAAGGAGTAGGTCAAGGCTGTATATTGTCACCCTGCTTATTTAACTTCTATGCAGAGTACATCATGAGAAACGCTGGGCTGGAAGAAGCACAAGCTGGAATCAAGATTGCTGGGAGAAATATCAATAACCTCATATATGCAGATGACACAACGCTTATGGTAGAAAGTGAAGTCAAACTAAAAAGCCTCTTGATGAAAGTGAAAGAGGAGAGTAAAAAAGTTTGGTTAAAGCTCAACATTCAGAAAACTAAGATCATGTCATCTGGTCCCATCACTTTATGGTAAATAGATGGGGAAACAGTGGAAACAGTATCAATCTTTATTTATTTATTATTTTTTTTGGGGGGGCGCCCCAAAATCACTGCAGATGGTGATTGCAGCCATGAAATTAAAAGATGCTTACTCCTTGGAAGAAAAGTTATGACCAACCTAGATAGCATATTCAAAAGCAGAGACATTACTTTACCAACAAAGGTCCATCTAGTCAAGGCTATTGTTTTTTCAGTGGTCATGTATGGATGTGAGAATTGGACTGTTGAGAAAGCTGAGAGCCAAAGAATTGATGCTTTTGAACTGTGGTGTTGGAGAAGACTCTTAAGAGTCCCTTGGACTGCAAGGAGATCCAACTAGTCCATTCTAAAGGAGATCAGTCCTGAGTGTTCTTTGGAAGGAATGATGCTAAAACTGAAACTCCAGTACTTAGGTCACCTCATGTGAAGAGTTGACTCACTGGGAAAGACTCTGTTTCTGGGAGGGATTGGGGGCAGGAGGAAAAGGGGATGACAGAGAATGAGATGGATTGATGGCATCACCGACTCGATGGACGTGAGTTTGAGTGAACTCTGCGAGACGATGATGGACAGGGAGACCTGGCGTGCTGCAGTTAATGGGGTTGCAGAGAGTAGGACACAACTGAGCAACTGACCTGAACTGAACTGAACTGAAGATTTAATTTTAATTTTTATAATTTTGTCTTGTTTCTCAATTTGTGGGAAGACAATTTTGAATGAAGCCTTATTTTGAATTGAATAATTTTATGAGTCATTGTGAAATACAATTTAATTAAGCACATATTAAAGTAGCATCTAAAATGACAAATCATTCAAAATAATACTACTAATCAGAGACTATTTACTTTATGTGACATTTTCCACTTTAAAAAGTTTCTAAAACTGGCAGTTAAGGAATATCAAGTCAGGACATTGAAAGATGTGGAGGAAATGTGCCTACAAAAATCATATGGCTGGTTAGTACTGTTAATTTGTGAGAAATCTATGTATAAGAATAACAAAAGGCTGAGGACCCCTTACACACAACTTGTATGAGCCAGAAGACCACTTTATGTAAAGGTAATATATAGCTAAGCAGCAGTTTGAACATAGGCTTCATCTATGCAAAATCATTAGGCAGCCTGCTCTCTCAAACACTCAATATGCAAAAATGAGAAAAAATGTTAGAGTGAACTATCTAGATGCATGTTTTATAATTCAGGTCAATATAAGGTGACTTCAGGAAAAGAGAAGATTCTATAAGTATCCTATCACAGTGGAGAGAAGAAAACTTGCGATGATCACAGTCATAAGTTATCAAAAAAAACTTAGGCTACCCTAGTCTGGATGACAGCATTCTCAGTGAGTATGTCCCATAATGTAACTTTTATAATGTGTTTTTAATGTGATAATTGGATGACTATCAACTTGCAACTGATCACTTAACTTCATACTTATTCAAAATTTTGAATTCCAATTTTTGTTCTGAGCCATAAAAACATTATTTCATTTGGAAAATGCTTGATAACCTCATCACTTGTAACTTAGCATATACTTCTGTCTAGAAGTGAAAATAGAGATTATGCATGTATTTAAGAACAACATACAGCCAAACAATGACTAATTCCAACTTTATCATCATCACATGATGCTTTGATTTACTTTGTCTTAGGTAATTGATTCTATTATATTCGATTGAGATATCTAACATCTTATTTGCTCTGCTGCTGCTACTGCTAAGTCGCTTCAGTCATGTCTGACTCTGTGCGACCCCATAGATGGCAGCCCACCAGGCTCCCCCTTCCCTGGGATTCTCCAGGCAAGAACACAGGAGTGGGGTGCCATTTGCTTCTCCAATGCATGAAAGTGCATTTGCCCTACTAGTTATTAATTTCTTATTTGCCTTACTAGTTATTAATTTCATTGCTCATGGGTTTTTATCACTGTATTCTTCACGTTGGAAACAGTATACTCCTTAAATTGAATGGTTAATAAGTGCCTGCTGAACTGAATTAAATATGTTCAATTTATGCTTGTAAGCTCTGTTTCTTTTTAGGACCTGATATATTTCAAATTGGCTTCCCTGGTAGATCAGTTGGTAAAGAATCCACCTGCAATGCAGGAGACCCCGGTTCAATCCCTGGGTTCCTAAGATCTGCTGGAAAGGGGATAGGCTACCCGTTCTATTATTCACGGGCTTCCCTGCTGGCTCAGATGGTAAAAAAATCTGCCTGCAGTGCGGGAGATCTGGGTTCGATCACTGGGTTGGGAAGATTCTCTGGAGGAGGGCATGGCAACCCATTCCAGTATTCTTGCCTGGACAATCCCATTATAAAGAGAAGGCTGGTGGGCTCTGTCCATGGGGTCACAAAGAGTCAGACACGACTGAGTGACTAAGCATATATTTCAAACATTTTGAAAGATAATCTACAATAGGTAACAACCCAATACTGCATAGCTGGCAAGAGGTTAACACCAACAGTTCTGGTCAAATCTGGTCAAATTTTGGTCAAACCAAAGCTGGTACTCTTTCCTCCCTTACTTGCCATATTTGTTCATTGCACAATTTAAAAGAAACTTGGCAGCTTATAAACTTTAAAGGAAGTTTGTGGCTAAGAGCTGGAAATAACAATCATTTGAATTATCTCAACACGAGTCAAAGTCAATGGAATCAGTTCAAGGCCTTTTAGTGTCTGGATGGAGTTCAGATGTGTGAGACATGGGTAAATGGAGAAGAGTCCATCTTTTTCAAAGCAATCAAACTATACTAGTTTTAACAATCATTTATGTAAAGTCCAACCAATGTCAAACGTTCATTAATACACTGCATCAGAATTTCAGCTGAAAAAAAAAAAAAGGAAAGATTGACTTATAATTTTGAAAGTTAAAATTTATAGTAAAATAATAAAAAAAACGGAGAAGGCAATGGCACCCCACTCCAATACTCTTGCCTGGAAAATCCCATGGATGGAGAAGCCTGGTGGGCTGCAGTCCATGGGGTCGCTAAGAGTCGGACACGACTGAGCGACTTCACTTTCACTCTTCACTTTCATGCACTGGAGAAGGAAATGGCAACCCACTCTGGTGTTCTTGCCTGTAGAATCCTGGGGACAGGGGAGCCGGGCGCACTGCCCTCTATGGGGTCGCACAGAGTCAGACACGACTGAAGTGACTTAGCAGCAGCAATATTAAAAAATAGTCCACCTTAATTCACTGTCCTATTTTTTTCCCATTTAAAAATGTTGCTAAAAGTAACAATAAGAAAGTTTTGATATTCCAGAAATATCAAGCCTACAAATTCAAAAATAGTCTTTTTTCTTGCCTTTATATAATGTAAAATAAAAATGTTTTTAAAAATATGTGACATATACATGATTATGTATGATATATACATGGATCCACATCCATCCATCCATCCATACATACATATATTTGATGCTCTCCAAAAGGCATCTCTATAACTGAAAATTATATATATGTATATATAATTATTTAAAATCAATGCTTTTTCCCTCCTACTGAATTTACCATTTTTCTACTCCTTACGATTTTTTTTGGCCTGCATCACAATACATTAAAAAAAAAATTATAACTTGGCTTAAAAGCTCATTTTTCTCCATTGTATTTAAAAACACATAATGAACACATAATGAAGAGAAACTCCACATAATGAAGAGAAGTATATACATAGTCGGAGAAAGCAATGGCACCCTACTCCAGGACTCTTGCCTGAAAAATCCCATGGAAGGAGGAGCCTGGTAGGCTGCAGTCCATGGGGTCGCAAAGAGTCAGACACAACTGAGCGACTTCACTCTGACTTTTCAATTTGATGCACTGGAGAAGGAAATGGCAACCCACTCTAGTGTTCTTGCCTGGAGAATCCCAGGAACTGGGTAGGGCTGGCGGGCTGCCGTCTATGGGGTTGCACAGAGCTGGACACGACTGAACCGACTTAGCAGCAGCCACAGCAGCATACACATAGTACATAGGAAAATAAAAATAAAGTACATGAATAATATCTTTAAACAATTCAGATATGTTTTGAAAATATTGAAACCATGCCATTAAACCTGACTTACTACTCTCAATGAGTAACTGCTCAAAAATAGACTTTGCTTTAAAGAAAATTGATTCTCCATTTATTACATCTGAATCGACAAAATGACTACTCATTGGATCCAGCGTTTCTCCTTATGTATATTAATGTATGTGCTTCTTTTTTATTGTGATTTCACTATTTCTCCTTGCAAAAGGTTACTATAGAAACATCTGTGCCTACTGATTTCTTAAAACAGTAAGTTTCATTGACTATTCAGAAATATTTTGAGAGACATTATTTTTGCCTTCATTTCAGTTCCCTGGCTGAGGCCAGGGGAAGTGGCATAGAGGAGCTACCCCACATCTGAGGTAAGGAGCAGCAGCTGTGCTTTGCTGGAACAGCTGTGAAGAGATACCCCACGTCCAAGGTAAGAGAAACCCAAGTAAGATGGTAGCCACTGAGAGAGGGCATCAGAGGGCAGACAGACTGAAACCACAGTCACATATAACAGGGCAATCTGATCACATGGACTACAGCCTTGGTAACTCAGTGAAACTCAGGCATGCCATATGGGGCCACCCAAGACGGATGGGTCATGGTGGAGAGGTCTGACAGCATGTGGTCCACTGGAGAAAGGAATGGCAAACCACTTCAGTATTCTTGCCTTGAGAACCCCATGAACAGTATGAAAATGCAAAATGAAAGGACACTGAAAGATGAACACCCCAGGTTGGTAGGTGCCCAATATGCTATTGGAGATCAGTGGAGAAAAAAGTCCAAAAAGAATGAAGGGATGGAGCCAAAGCAAAAAAAACACCCAGTTGTGGATGGGACTGGTGATAGAAGCAAGGTTCGATGCTATAGAGAGCAATATTGCATAGGAACCTGGAATGTTAGGTCCATGAATCAAGGCAAATTGGAAGTGGTCAAACAGGAGATGACAAGAGTGAACATGGACATTCTAGGAATCAGCAAACTAAAATGGACTGGAATGGGTGAATTTAACTCAGATGACCATTATATCTAATACTGTGGGCAGGAATCCCTTAGAAGAAATGGAGTAGTCATCATAGTCAACAAAAGAGTCTGAAATGCAGTATTTGGATGCAATCCCAAAAACGACATAATAATCTCTGTTCGTTTCTAAGGCAAACCATTCAATAACACGATAATCCAAATCTATGCCACAACCAGTAACGCTGAAGAAGCTGAAGTTGAACGGTTCTATGAAGACCTATAAGACCTTCTAGAACTAACACCCCAAAAAGATGTCCTTTTCATTATAGGAGACTGAAATGCAAAAGAAGGAAGTCAAGAAACACCTGGAGTAACAGGCAAATTTGGCCTTGGAGTACAGAATGAAGCAGGGCAAAGGCTAATAGAGTTCTGCCAAGAGAACACACTGGTCATAGCAAATACCCACTTCCAACAACACAAGACAAGACTCTACACATGGACATTGTCAGATGGTCAACACTGAAATCAGATTGATTATATTCTTTGCAGCCAAAGATGGAGAAGCTCTATACATTCAGCAAAAACAAGACCAGGAGCTGACTGTGAGTTGGATCATGAACTCCTTTTTGCCAAATTCAGACTGAAATTGAAGAAAGTGGAGGAAACCACTAGACCATTCAGGTATGACTGAAATCAAATCCCTCATGATTATACAGTGGAAGTGAGAAATAGATTTAAGGAACTAGATCTGATAGACAGAGTAACTGATTAACTATGGATGGGGGTATGTGACATTGTACAGGAGACAGGAATCAAGATCATCCCCAAGAAAAAGAAATGCAAAAAGCAAAATTGCTATCTTAGGAGGCCTTACAAATAGCTGTGAAAATAAGGGAAGCAAAAAGCAAAGGAGAAAAGGAAAACTATACCCATTTGAATGCAGAGTTCCAAAGAATAAGAAGGAGAGATAAGAAAGCCTTCCTCAGTGATCAATGCAAAGAAATAGAGGAATGCAATAGAATGGGAAAGACTGGAGATCTCTTCAAGAAAATTAGAGATACCAAGGGAACACTTCATGCAAATATGGGCTCAATAAAGGACAGAAATGGTAGGGACCTAACAGAAGGAGAAGATATTAAGAGGTGGCAAGAATACACAGAAGAACCATACAAAAAAGATCTCCACAACCCAGATAATCACGATGGTGTGATCACTCACCTAGAGCCAGACATCCTGGAATGTGAAGTCAAGTGGGCCTTAGAAAGCATGACTATGAACAAAGCTAGCGGAGGTGATGAAATTCCAGTTGAGCTATTTCAAATCCTGAAAGATGATGCTGTGAAATTGCTACACTAAATATGTCAGCAAATTTGGAAAACTCAGCAGTGGCCAAGGACTGGAAAAGGTCAGTTTTCATTCCAATCCCAAAGAAAGGCAATGCCATTCTGACTGGCGTGAAATGGTACCTCATAGTGGTTTTGATTTGCATTTCTCTGTTAATGAATGATGTTGAGCATCTTTTCATGTGTTTGTTAGCCATCTGTATGTCTTCTTTGGAGAAATGTCTATTTAGTTCTTTGGCCCATTTTTTGATTGGGTCATTTATTTTTCTGGAGTTGAGCTGGAGGAGTTGCT
>NW_011479853.1:18346-28318 GCF_000754665.1 Bison bison bison | reverse complement strand
TAATCCATTTTGAGTTTATTTTTGTGTATGGTGGTAGAAAGTGTTCTAGTTTCATTCTTTTACAAGTGGTTGACCAGTTTTCCCAGCACCACTTGTTAAAGAGATTGTCTTTAATTCATTGTATATTCTTGCCTCCTTTGTTAAAGATAAGGTGTCCATATGTGCATAGATTTATCTCTGGGCTTTCTATTTTGTTCCATTGATCAATATTTCTGTCTTTGTGCCAGTACCATACTATCTTGATAACTGCAGCTTTGTAATAGAGCCTTAAAAAACTGGAAATAGAACTGCCTTATGATCCAGCAATCCCACTGCTGGGCATACACACTGAGGAAACCAGAAGGGAAAGAGACACGTGTACCCCAATGTTCATCGCAGCACTGTTTATAATAGCCAGGACGTGGAAGCAACCTAGATGCCCATCAGCAGATGAATGGATAAGAAAGCTGTGGTACATATACACAATGGAGTATTATTCAGCCATTACAAAGAATACATTTGAATCAGTTCTAATGAGATGGATGAAACTGGAGCCTATTATACAGAGTGAAGTAAGCCAGAAAGAAAAACACCAATACAGTATACTAACGCATATATATGGAATTCAGAAAGATGGTAACAATAACCCTGTGTACGAGACAGCAAAAGAGACATTGATGTATAGATCAGTCTTGTGGACTCTGTGGGAGAGGGAGAGGGTGGGGAGATTTGGGAGAATAGCAGTGAAACAGGTATAATGTCATGTATGAAACGAGTCGCCAGTCCAGGTTCGATGCATGATACTGGATGCTTGGGGCTGGTGCACTGGGAGGACCCAGAGGGAGGGTATGGGGAGGGGAGAGGGAGGGGGGTTCAGGATGGGGAGCACGGGTGTGCCTGTGGTGGATTCATCTCAATGTTTGGTAGAGCTAGTACAATATTGTGGAGTTTAAAAATAAAATAAAATTAAAAAAAATAAAAGTTTTGGGAGAACATTTAAAAAAAAAAGAAAAGAAAAAGAAAGGCAATGCCAAAGAATGCTCAAACTACTACACAATTGCACTCATCTCACACACTAGTAAAGTAATGCTTAAAATTCTCCAAGCCAGGCTTCAGCAATACATGAACCATGAGATTCCAGATGTTCAAGCTGGTTTTAGAAAAGGCAGAGGAACCAGAGATCAAATTGCCAACATCTGCTGGATCATCAAAAAAGCAAGAGCATTCCAGAAAAGCATCTATTTCTGGTTTATTGAGTATGCCAGAGCCTTTGACTATGTGGATCACAATAAACTGTGGAAAATTCTTCAAGAGATGGGAATACCAGACCACCTGACCTGCCTCTTGAGAAACCTATATACAAGTCAGGAAGCAACAGTTAGACCTGGACATGGAACTACAGACTGGTTCCAAATAGGAAAGGGAGTACGTCAAGTTTGTATAATGTCGCCCTGTTTATTTAACTTCTATGCAGAGTACATCATGAGAAATACTGGGCTGAAAGAAACACAAGCTGGAATCAAGATTTCTGGGAGAAATATCAATAACCTCAGATATACAGATGACACCAGCCTTATGGCAGAAAGTGAAGAATAACTAAAGAGCCTCTTGATGAAATTTAAAGAAGAGAGTGAAAATGTTGACTTAAAGTCAGCATCCAGAAACTAAGATCATGGCATCTGGTCCCAGCACTTTATGGCAAAATTTTACCTTATGACTTCTTTTTTCACATTAATGTTTAACAGACACAGATAGCCAACATTTTTCCTTCATATAATGTAAAATAACATATTATAATGTAGCAAAATTGACTCAAATTCAGTCAGAAGTTTAATAGAAACATCGAAGGCTCATTTCCTTTCATCTGTTCAGGATTTACTTTTCATTCATTCAAGGAATGCTGACTATGTGGCTTTTCCTCAGTCCCGTGAATATGTTCTGGGTGTTCTCTCCATGCTGCAGTGCTATTCTCAGAGGTATCCTGTAATGTAGTGTGAACATGCTGCAATACCACATTCTCCTTTAAGTGATTTACATGCACCCAAAGCATCCAATTCTACAGTCTTCATTCCCAGCCCCAGATAGAGTTACTCACTAATCTGTATGAGATTCCTAAGAATGTTATAAATCATATACTGTGCATGTTCCATATATTATATTTCAAGTTTTTGTATATGGCCTTATATGAATTATATATAAGAAGATAATTTAAAGTTTATATAAATAAAAGTCATTTTAGCACATAGATATAAGCAGTGTATGAATTCTTTGCTCTTATTGTTCTTATGGGCTTGTATTCAGGTACAGAAAAACACATACACACAGTGAACAAAGAGCTATATTAAACAGTGAGGCTTTCTTTCTTATCTCTAGAAGGCTGTCAAAGAAAGTCATTAATATTAAAATTTAAGCTATATAATGCACAGATAGTTGGGAAATCTTTTCTTAACATCTGTTTTAGCAAGTAGGGATTATCAAATCCATTTCAGTCAATTTTTCATTTCAAAGCAGATAGCAATGAAGTTAATAATTTCAAACATTGCTTCAAAATGTGAATAAATTGATATTGATGGGGGGCATGGCTTTTCATTAGTTAACTATTCTTAAAAACTAAAAGAGAGTTTTTAAAAATAAAGAATAAACAAAATGAGGACCTTGGTCAAGGATATTAACAAATAGTAGAAGATAGTTCAGCACTTTTCCTCCCTCATCCATTTGTCTTGGTTATTACATTTACATTTTTCTTTTTCTGTAGTTATATGTATATATGTAATATGTACCAACATATATTCATTCTAAATATATATCTACCAATTTATCTACACAGGAACTAGGTATCAGTAATTATCTACACTCTTCTATAGTGATCAAAACCACAAACATATTTACTCAAGTATTGATTTGACTTTCAGGGCAACCCATTCCAGTGTTCTTGCCTGGAGAATTCCATGGTCAGAGGTGCCCAGTGGTCTACATACAGCCCATGGGATCACAAATAGTCGGACATGACTGAGTGACTAACACTAACCCTTCAGTTCATTCATTCAGTCATGTGTGACTATTTGCAACACTGTGGACTGCAGAATACCAGGTTTCCCTGTCCATCACCAACTCCTCGGGACTACAAAAACTGATGTCCATTGAGTCAGTGATGCCATCCAACCATCTGATCCTCTGTTGTTCCCTTCTCCTCCTCCCTTCAATCTTTCCCACCAACATAAATTTTTATAATGAAAAATGTCCACTCTTCACATCAGGTGGCCAAAGTATTAGACTTTCAGCTTCAGCATCTGACCTTCTAATGAATATTCAGGACTGATTTCTTTTAGGACTAACTGGTTGGATCTTCTTGCAGTCCAAGGAACTCTCAAGAGTCTTCTCCAATACCACAGTTCAAAAGCATGAATTCTTCAGCATTCAACTTTCTTTATAGTCCAACGTTCACATCCATACATGACTACTGGAAATACCATAGCTCTTACTAGACAGACCTTAGTCAGCAAAGTGATGTCTCTGCTTTTTAATATGCTGTCTGCGTTGATCGTAACTTTACTTCCAAAATGCAATCATCTTTTAATTTCATGGCTGTAGTCACCATCTGCAGTGATTTTGGAGCCCAAGAAAATAAAGTCTGTCACTGTTACCATTGTTTCTCCATCTATTTTTCATGGTGTGATGGGACTGGATGCCTTGATTTTAATTTTTTGAATGTTGAGATTTGGGCCAGCTTTTTCACTCTTCTCTTTCACTTTGGTCAAGAGGCTCTTTAGTTCCTCTTCACTTTCTGCCACAAGGGTAGTGTCATCTGCATATCTGAGATTATTGATATTTCTCCTGACAATCTTGATTTCAGCTTGTGCTTCATCCGGCCTGTCATTTTGCACGATGTACTCTGCAGATAAGTTAAATAAGCAGGGTGATGATATACAGTCTTGACGGACTCCTTTCCTGATTTAAACCAGTCTGTTGTTCCATGTCCAGTTCTAACTGTTGCACCTTGACCTGCATACAGATTTCTCAGGAAGCAGGTAAGGTGGTCTGGTATTCCCATCTCTTTCAGAATTTTCTGCAGTTTTTTGTGATCTACACAGTCAAAGACTTTGGTGTAATCAATAAAGCAGACGTAGAGGTTTTTCTGGAATTCTCGCTTTTTCTGTGATCCGACAGATGCTGGAAATTTAATCTCTGGTTCCTCTGCCTTTTCTAAATGCAACTTGAACATGTATAAGTTCATAGTTCACCTACTGTTGCAGCCAGGCTTGGAGAATTCTGAGCATTGCTTTGCTAGTGTGTGAAATGAGTGCAATTGTACAGAAGTTTGAACATTATTTGGCATTTCCCTTCTTTGGGATTGAAATGAAAACTGACCTTTTCCAGTCCTGTGGCTATTCCTGAGTTTTCCAAGTTTGTTGGCATATTGAGTGCAGTACTTTAATAACATCATTTTTTAGGATTTGAAATAACTCAACTGATACTCCATCACCCCCACTAGCCTTGTTCATAGTGATGCATCCTAAGGCCCACTTAACTTTGCATTCCAGGATGTCTGGCTCTAGATAAGTGATCATACCATCATGGTTATCTCGGTCATGAAGATCTTTTTGTATAGTTCTTCAGTGTATTCTTGCCACCTCTTCTTAATATCTTCTGCTTATCTTAGGTCCATAACATTTCTGCCCTTCATTGTGCCCATATTTGCATGAAATATTCCCTTGGTACCTGTAATTTTATTGAAGAGTTCTCTAGCCTTTCTCATTCTATTGTTTTCCTCTATTTCTTTGCATTGATTACTGAGGAAGACTTTCTTATCTCTTCTTGCTATTCTTTGGAACTCTTGATTACTGCATCCTGTACAATGTCATGAACATCCTTCCATAGTTCTTCAGCCACTCTGATTTATCTTAAGTATGTTCTATTGGGCTCTACATTTAAAAATAACAGAAAATTATAATGACAACTTACTTCTCAATGTAAGGAGTTTTTTATTTTCTTTTGCCCATAGCAACACTACATTCCTATTGGCATGACCTTGGATATTTGACATCAATATTGTAGTCCTTTTCTCAATTCCCATTTTCTCCTTAGAATTTTCTAAAACAAAACAAAACAAAACAGACAACACTTAAGTAAAACATACACAGTGTGCTGTAGTTATTCTCAGAAGGGCAACTTTTTATTGCCCTTTTGAAGTAGTGTGAATAGGGTATATTGTCTATATGGTGCCACTGGTAAAAATGCTATTTAAAAAGAAAACATAAATACCACATCCCAGAGAATATGTCAAAGTACATGGAAAAGAGAAACTTAGCTCTGAAATGATTTCAAAATCACATTTCTGGTTTCAGAATTTTGAATTACTGTTGACTTTCCTCATCATTTGCTGATAGTTAATTCCAATATGATTTATATACCTGCTATAACATGTTTCTTAAGTTAGTTCTTGGAGAAGGCAATGGCACCCAACTCCAGTACTCTTGCCTGGAAAAATCCCATGGACGGAGGAGCCTGGTAGGCTGCAGACCATGGGCTCGCGAAGAGTCGGACACGACTGAGGGACCTCACTTTCACTTTTCCTTTTCATGCATTGGAGAAGGAAATGGCAACCCACTCCAGTGTTCTTGCCTGGAGAATCCCAGGGACGGGGGAGCCTGGTGGGCCGCCGTCTATGGGGTCGCACAGAGTCGGACACGGCTGAAGCGACTTAGCAGTAAGTTAGTTTTTAAAAGTTATTTCTGCTTCTAGGAAAGTGGAAATAATTTCTGAAGGCTATCTTTGAAGAATGTTGCTCTCAAATTCTGCCCCATCCTAATTTTTCACCTAATGCATATTTTTTTCTAGTGTATTCATATTTGAGCATCATAGAACCCAAGATTCCAGATGGAATAGAAACAACATGATGGAGAAGGGATAAAGGTGCTTTTCTACTCTTGTTTGATAGTGTATATAGCCTCCAAAGGCAAATAGCATTACTTCTCCAATATTTTAAGTCAAAACAATACCTTAGAACTAATGCAAAGAAGGTATTAATTTCAGTTATAACTACAAATTACTACCTGGAATTCCTGATGCCTTTAAATGTTTAGCGCTATAGTCATAGATTATAAAAGACAAAAACTCAAAGTTTCTATATAGGTCTCTATACAGGTAATACTTCTTTTGATGCAGACATTAAATGTAAAGTGGACATTGAAATTTGATTTCTGAATTTAAATGTCTACACTCATACAAATGAACCCAAAGAACAGCAATTCAAATGGGAAAATGTTGGTCAAAGGTTATAATTTCCAACTTAAAATATTGATATGTTTTGTAGACCTAATATACATACAGAATGTGATTATAATAATAGAGTACTATATTGTATACTTAAAATGTGCTGAGACAGTATATATTAAATGTTCTCACCTCAAATGGTAATTGTGTGACTGGAATATCTCAATAAAGCTGGAATAAAGTAAGGATAAAGCATCAACACAATACCTGTTCCTTGGCTAATGTTTGATATGTACATGCTCAGTCTTTAAGCTGTGTATAACTTTTTTGTGACACCATGGACTATAGCCCACCAGGATCCTCTTCCCATGGGATTTTCCAGGGAAGAAGACTGGAGTGTGTTGCCATATTCTTCTCCAGGGGAATCTTCCCAACCCAGAGACTGAACCTGCCTCTACTGCATTGGCAGGTGGATTCTTTACCATTGAGCCATCAGGGTTTGCAACTCATTTAATATTTATCAAACACCTTTAATTTGTCAGCTATAGGAAAAATATAATTAAAAATTTTTTCAAACCAACAGAAGTGTCAGAAAATAAAGATATAATAAATAGAAGTATATGAATGTGGATTGAATTATATGGGAATATTAAGTTGCATGAAGTGAAATGAAGTGAAGTTGCATAGAAACTAAAATCTAGGTAAACTTCAATAGATGTGACAAGTGGAAGCATTTCTATTCAACTTAATTGCTCTTTGCCATGAATATCATATCCTGCAATAAACCAACTGAGAGTATGTTTCCACTGTCATTGTGACATCTTTTCAGGTGTCTCAAATTCTGAAATTTCTATTAACTAAGATACCTTATTAGCCAAAAGTCAAGAAAATAAGATAGATGGGATACATAGATAAAGCAAATAAGTAAACAATACATGTCCAGACGTATACATATGTCACAATTTGAACAAGAAAAAAAAATCAGCAAATGTAAACAAGATTAAAATGAGTCTATATATTTTAAAAGTTCTGAAGTCGATTTACTCTAGATATTTATGAAGCATAAGTGCTAAAATGTGATCAAAGTAAAAGACAGTTTTGCTTCCCAGCATCTAATAGAAAGTCTTTATTTAAGTATGGTGCTTTTAAAAAATCACTATAGTATAATACTAATTTTATTTCATTTTAGATATATTTCTTATAATTTATATAAATTGTTTTGTTATTTAAACATGTGTCACATAAAGTATTGTTTTATTTACAAGTTGAATTAATCTTATCTTGATTTTCTTAACAAGTGAGTTAAATGCATTTTCTCATAATTAGCATAAAAGTGTCATAAAAAAAAACAACATTGCTTCTTAAATTTATATGACAAGGAAACGATTGCAAATGTAACCCATTTATATTTCGCTATTAAAGTTTGTGAGTTGTAAAAGAGTTACCAGGTAATTTATTGCAGAATGGTAGAAAAAGAAAAAGGCAATAAGTGAGTCAATGATTTATCTGTAAGTTTACCTTCAAAGCACAACTTTCAGAGGCTACTCTGAGCTAATACAGACTTAAAATATTATCAGTACTAAATGCTGACCTATGAAGTCAAACCCCGACAATGTAGTGATCAATGAGAAGACTCCTGATCAATGTAAGCAGTTTTCTTTATGTTAAATTTTAGATGAGTCAAAATTCTTTTTCACATTCTTCCACTTTCTCAGTGAGGATTATATACAGGTAAAATATATGAACAAATACATATATGACTGTATATGCTAAAAATAATGACTACTTAATCTTAATCAAAGTTTGTTTTATTTCTTTTTTTAACAATGTGATTCACCTGTGTCACTTTCAAATAAAAATGTTAATAAAGAACTAACACAAAGCACTTATAATATAAGAGCTAAATGCTGGATATTCTTCAGCTCTGTTCTGTGTAGTATGCTGTTTTAAGAATGTATATTTTCTAATATTTGTAAAATCCACTGATTTTCATGAGATAATGCCTTAACTACTTACTCACCAGATTTCATGCAATATATATTATCTGAAAAAAAAAAGAAAAAAATAGTAATGAAGAATTGAAAAAGAAAATATATTTAAAGGACAGAAAAAACAGCCCTAACAAACCCTATGTAGGAAAACCATAAAACTATCACCCAGTAACCTGAAGGTTAGAGTTTATTACTCAGAATTAATGTAACATTAAGTCTAAGTCTGAAGAATTGCCGTATTTATTTATCAGATTTCTCCAGAAATTTTTAAATTCCTTGACTTTAAAACTCACAGAGAAATAGTGAAAGAAATTGGCTCTAAACAGCTAGACATTAAAGGGAAAAGCAATTTTTAATTCCACCTGGGGGCATTTAGTTTCAGGAAAAATGAACCCCAGAACTCAATACTTCCTGAATGTATTATGGTAATTGAAGTTCATTAAG
The DNA here is from genome assembly GCF_000754665.1 of Bison bison bison. Lineage (NCBI taxonomy): Eukaryota > Metazoa > Chordata > Mammalia > Artiodactyla > Bovidae > Bison > Bison bison. The sequence continues at coordinate 19,691 of NW_011479853.1, read as the reverse complement.
ATTATGTGAAGTCTCCATTTAAGAAAAACTAATGGTGGGTGAACCTATTTAAAGATGGCAAGACAACTTTTTTTTTTTTTTTAATTTCTCATGTGTTCCCCATCCTGAACCCTCCTCCCTCCTCCCTCCCGATACCATCCCTCTGGGTCGTCCCAGTGCACCAGCCCCAAGCATCCAGCATCGTGCATTGAACCTGGACTGGCATCTCATTTCATACATGACATTTCACATGTTTCAATGCCATTCTCCCAAATCTTCCCACCCTCTCCCTCTCCCACAGAGTCCATAAGCCTGTTCTATACACCAGTGTCTCTTTTGCTGTCTCGTATACAGGGTTATCGTTACCATCTTTCTAAATTCCATATATATGCGTTAGTATACTGTATTGGTGTTTTTCCTTCTGGCTTACTTTACTCTGTATAATAGGCTCCAGTTTCATCCACCTCATTAGAACTGATTCAAATGTATTCCTTAAAAAACTGGAAATAGAACTGCCTTATGATCCAGCAATCCCACTGCTGGGCATACACACTGAGGAAACCAGAAGGGAAAGAGACACGTGTACCCCAATGTTCATCGCAGCACTGTTTATAATAGCCAGGACATGGAAGCAACCTAGATGTCCATCAGCAGATGAATGGATAAGAAAGCTGTGGTACATATACACAATGGAGTATTACTCAGCCATTAAAAAGACAACTTTACTTTTATTTAAAAATAATTACACAATATCATTTAATTAAAACAGTGCTCCTATAAATAAACTGCATGTCAGACATTTATGCAAACCTAGTCAGTGCCAGAAAAGTAAAATCACTGAAGCTAATATAAGATAAAGCAAAATGCATTACTTTTCAATCTTATAAAAACAGTAATAATAATAATCAGTAATTTTATACACAGTGAAGTAAGCCAGAAATAAAAACACCAATACAGTATAATAACACATATATAAACTGTGGAAAACTCTGAAAGAGATGGGAATACCAGACCACCTGATCTGCCTCTTGAGAAATTTGTATGCAGGTCAGGAAGCAACAGTTAGAACTGGACATGGAACAACAGACTGGTTCCAAATAGGAAAAGGAGTTCGTCAAGGCTGTATATTGTCACACTGTTTATTTAACTTATATGCAGAGTACATCATGAGAAACGCTGGACTGGAAGAAACACAAGCTGGAATCAAGATTGCAGGGAGAAATATTAATAACCTCAGATATACAGATAACACCACCCTTATGGCAGAAAGTGAAGAGGAACTAAAAAGCCTCTTGATGAAAGTGAAAATGGAGAGTGAAAAAGTTGGCTTAAAGCTCAACGTTCAGAAAATGAAGATCATGGCATC
>NW_011479853.1:10636-18246 GCF_000754665.1 Bison bison bison | reverse complement strand
CCATCACTTCATGGGAAATGGATGGGGAAACAGTGTCAGACTTTATTTTTCTGGGCTCCAAAATCACTACAGATGGTGAGTGCAGCCATGAAATTAAAAGACGCTTACTCCTTGGAAGGAAAGTTATGACCAACCTAGATAGCATATTCAAAAGCAGAGACATTACTTTGCCAACAAAGGTCCGTCTAGTCAAGGCTATGGTTTTTCCTGTGATCATGTACGGCTGTGAGAGTTGGACTGTGAAGAAGGCTGAGCACCGAAGAATTGATGCTTTTGAACTGTGGTGTTGGAGAAGACTCTTGAGAGTCCCTTGGACTGCAAGGAGATCTAACCAGTCCCTTCTGAAGGAGATCAGCCCTGGGTGTTCTTTGGAAGGAATGATGCTAAAGCTGAAACTCCAGTACTTTGGCCACCTCATGCGAAGAGTTGAGTCATTGGAAAAGACTCTGATGCTGGGAGGGATTGGGGGCAAGAGGAGAAGGGGACGACAGAGGATGAGATGGCTGGATGGCATCACTGACTCGATGGATGTGAGTCTGAGTGAACTCCAGGAGATGGTGATGGACAGGGAGGCCTGGCGTGCTGCGATTCATGGGGTCTCAAAGAGTCAGACACGACTGAGCGACTGATCTGATTTGAATACATATATATGGAATTTAGAAAGATGGTAACGATAAGCCTGTGTGCAAGAGAGCAAAAGAGACACGGATGTATAGAACAGTCTTTTGGACTCTGTGGGAGAAGGAGAGGGTTGGATGATTTGGGAGAATGGCATTGAAACATGTGTAATATAATATAAGAAATGAATCACCAGTCCAGGTTTGATGAATGATACAGGATGCTTGGGGCTGGTGCACTGGGATGACCCAGAGGGATGGTATGGGGAGGGAGGTGGGAAGGGGATTCAGGATGGGGAACACGTGTACACCCATGGCGGATTCATGTTGATGTGTGGCAAAACTAATACAATATTGTAAAGTAATTAGCCTCCAATTAAAACTTAAAAAAATTAAAAAAAAATCAGTAATTTGAAAAAAAAATGTTTTAATTGAGGTAAAAATTAACAAGTTATTTGATTCTTTGTATAGAATAGCATGGCCTGAAAATTGCATGCTTAGATATGACTCTGCTATAGGTATTTTCATTTGTTATTTGAATAAATAAAATAAAGACTCATTTCAGAAATAAATATCCAGAGCTATCACAAATCTTAATATGATTAAACCAAAATAAAGTAGAATTCTGACAAAAAATATAATGATCTGCATATTTTGAATTTGAATTGCCAAATAGTGAGGGAAATTCCTATTTATTAAATTTTACTCCCTTTCCATTAGTAACTGAGACTTTTGTTAAAATTGAGCACATCATAAAGACTGTATATTAAAATCAGTCTGAGTCATACTAATTTTACTCTCTTCTTTCACTCTTTTTATGGTGAACTCTTTAGAGAGTGTTTAATTTTTCTACTAGAATTATGTTTTGAATTTCAGCACAAATATCATTCAAAATCATGTACTGGTCAATGACCAGTAAATTTCAGTAAATTAAATTCCATTTATTTCATTTCAAAAAAATCATTAAATAAAGAGATATTGACAATCTGCTGTATAATATCAATCACTTGCATTTTTTTTAATAGCTGGAGGAAAAATATATTTGCAGATAGTCTTCTTTTTAGTGTATCTTCCTAGTTTTCTTTTTCATTTTACTTTTTCTTTTTAGTTGTAGTTAGTACAACAGCCTGTAGGGATCTGCTGAATCTCAGATCTCAGTGGGATTTTCAATGTATATGAATTATATTGGTTTATATTAATTTTGTTCACAGTTAGGTACTACTTCATGTACAGTGGAATGGCTATAGAATAGTCTGTGATCCAGCAATTTCAATTCCATGTACACAAACAATAACTAAAAACAAGTACTCAAATAAATACATATGTTCATACAAGCACTATTTACAACAGTCAAAGATTATTCCTTATATACCCATCAGATAATGAACTCCTTATTTAAAAAAAAAATTCAGAGATATTGAAGAAAGAAGGGAAAACCACTTTGTCACTTCCACTTTGTCAGTGGAAGTGATAAAGACTTCAAGGGATTAGACCTGATAGACAGAGTGCCTGAAGAACTATGGATGGAGGTATGTAACATTGTACAGGAGGCAGTGATTAAAACCGTACCCAAGAAAAAGAAATGTAAAAAGGAAAAATTACTTTCTGAGGAGGCCTTAAATAGCTGAAAAAAGAAAAACTAAAGGCAACAGAGGAAAAAACAAACAAACAAACAAACACCCGTCTGAATGCAGAGTTTCAAAGAAAACAAGGAGAGACAAGAAAGCATTCCTAAGTGATCAATGCAAAGAAATAAAGGGATGCAATAGAATGGGAAAGACTAGAAATCTCTTTAAGAAAGTTATAGTTAACAAGGGAAAGTTTCATGCAAAGATGGGCAAAATAAAGGGCAGAAATGGTATGGACTTAACAGAAGCAGAAGATATTAAGAAGAGGTGGCAAGGATACACAGAAGAAATCTACAAAAAAGTCTTAATGACCTGGATAACCACGATGGTGTGATCACTCACCTACAGACATCTTGGAGTGTGAAGGCAAGTAGGCCTTAAGGACCATCACTACAAGCCAAGCTAGTGGAGGTGATAGAATCCTAGTTGAGCTATTTCAAATCCTAAAAGATGATGCTGTTAAAGTGCTGCACTCAATATGCCAGAAAATTGGAAAAACAGCAGTGACTGCATGACTGGAAATGTCAGTTCATTCCACTCCCAAATAAGGGAAATGCCAAAGAATGTTCAAATTACCACACAGTTGCACTTATTTCATATGCACGAAAGTCAAGCTCAAAATCCTCCAAGCTAGGCTTCAAGAGTATCTGAACCCAGAACTTCCAGATGTGCAAACTGGATTTAGAAAAGACAGAAAAATAGAGATCAAATTGCTAACATCCGCTGAATAATATAAAAAGCAAGGGAATTCCAGGAAAAATAAAATCTGCTTTACTGACTACCCTAAAATTTTTGACTGTGTGGATAAAAACAAGCAATGGAATAATCTTAAAGAGATGATAAATCCAGGCTACCTTACCTGCATCCTGAAAAAGCTGTATGTAAGTCAAGAAGCAACAGTTTGAACTGGACAAGGAAAAACAGATTGGTTCCTAATTGGGAATGGAGTATATCAATACTATGTATTGTCAACCCGCTTGTTTAATTTATATTCAGAGTACATCATGTGAAATGCCAGGCTGGAATCAAGTTTGACAAGAAAAGTATCAATAATATCAGATATGTAGATGACACCACCCTTATGGCCGAAAGTAAAGAGGAACTAAAGAGCCACTTGGTGAAGATGAAAGAGGATAGTGAAGAAGCTGGCTTAAAACTCAACATTCAAAAAACAAAAGTCATGGTGTCTGGTCCTATCACTTCATGGCAAATCGATGGGGAAACAGTAGAAACAGTGTGAAACTTTATTTTCTTGACCTCCAAAATCACTGCAGGTGGTGACTGCAGCCATGATATTAAAAGATGCTTGTTCCTTGGAAGAAAAGCTATGAGCAACCTAGACAGCATATTTATAAGCAGAGACATTGCTTTGCCGAAAAGGTTTGTCTAGTCAAAGCTGATTTTTCCGGTAGTCATGTATGGATGTGAGAGTTGGACCATAAAGAAAACTGCGCACCAAAGAAATGATGGTTTGAACTGTGGTGTTGGAGAAGATTTTTGAGAGTCCCTTGGACTGCAAGGAGATCCAACCAGCCCATCCTAAAGTAAATTGGTCCTGAATATTCATTAGAAGGACTGATGCTGAAGGTGAAACTCCAGTACTTTGGCCAACTGATACAAAGAACTGACTCATTGGAAAAGATCCTGATGCTGGGAAAAATTGAAGGCAGGAGGAGAAGGAGACCACAAAGGATGAGATCTTGGATGGCATCAGCAACTCAATGAACATGAGGTTGAGCAAGCTCCAGGAAATGGTGAAGGACAGGGAAGCCTGCTGTGCTGCAATACGTGGTGTCTCAAAGAGTTGTACGCAAGTGAGTGATTGAATAAAAATAAATCCATCAATAAATTAATGGGTAAACCAATTATAGTGTGTACCCGTGTACATAAAATGGAATACTTATTATTCAATCAAAAAAGTAGTGAAGTACTGATACTGCAATATGGAAGGACCTCAGGGGGGGGCGGGGGAAAACATTATATTGAATGAAATAATTTAGACCTAAAATGTCACCTATTTTATAAACCTATGTATATGAAATATACAAAATTAATAAATCCATAGACAAAACTGTAGATTGGTTTCTGCTGGGGACTGTGGATAGACAAAAAAGGTATGACTGCTTGACACATGTTTGGTTTACTTTGGGAGTGATGAAAATATTTTGGAATTAGAGGTGTTGGTTGCACAACCCTGTCAATCTGTTAAATATTACTAAATTGATCACTTTACAATGTTTAATATTTTTACATTAATTACACATCAATTAAAAATATTTTTGAGAAAAAGGAAAAAGCAAAACTATTTGTTTTGACTACAAAACTGTTCAAGGTAAATCTTTCCCAGGCCATCATTCTGTCAGCAATGTTATCTCCTAGGAGGTTCCTAGAAATGTAGAATCTCGGGTCCCACCAGAGACCAATCAAATCAGTCTGATTTTGAGAAGATCCCTGGTCAATTAACCTATGAGAAGCTCTGCCCTATGGCAGGTTGTGGAAATTGGCATGTGAACTACATCATATATCAATGTCATTTATTTCAGATATTCCAATATGTGATATTTTTTTCATATTGAAGATAATGCAAATAGATTATTGAATTGTTTCCCAACTGGCCAGTTCATACAGATCTGGAAAAAATTAGTTTGACATATCAGTAAAGCCCTGTGTATTGATAGGGCTTCCTTGGTGCCTAAAATGGTGACAGAATCTGCCTGCTATGCAGGATACCTGGGTTCAGTCCCTGGGTCAGGATCCCCTGCAGAAGGGAATGACTACTCACTTCAATATTCTTGTCTGCAGAATTCCACAGACAGAGGAGGGCCGCAAAAAGTCAGAATTATTCAAATTTAGAAAAATATACTGAGTCACAGAAAATAAAAACTATCTCAATATTTGCTTTCAATATCAGGAAACTAAAAATGTTTTGATTTAAAAAGAGACCTCAGTCTTTCCCTTAAATTATTGTGGTTTAGAAAAACATATTCATTATGTTCTACTTTTAAGAATGTTTAGTTTGCATAATTTATAAAACACCAATCTAGATGATCACTCTACTCCACCCCCTAAAAATATATATAGCTAGCTATTTATCTTAAAATCTACATCTATGTTTGGTTTCTAAATTTTTAAAGACTTATGTGTCCAGTCTCTAGCCATGTAGACACTTTTGAGGTAAATCCAAGGTACCATTATCTTTATCTTCATTTTTATCTTTAAAATGATTATATTGACTAATAATTATTTTCAAAGTAGTTTTACATTTTATTACTTTAAATAAGGTTTTGAGTTTGCAGCTAAGGCTAACCTGTCAACTTGATGTTGGAGGGAAACAGTGGCATTTGGTATTTTATACATATTCGGGGAGACAGATCAAATTTTTATACATGTCAGAAGAAGAAAGAAGCAAAGTTTAGCTTTAGATAAACGGATTTGGTTGACTAAAATACAGTTTTTAATTTGAAATCATTTCTGTGCAATAAGTAATGAAAAATCAATAAATTTTAAAGGTACCAAGATAAAATAGAAGTTTTCCAAAACACAAATATAGCAAGTATATTCCTAAAATAATAATAATAAAACATTCCTTTAAAGGATGAATTTATTCCTCTCCAAACTGAGAGTATTGGTCTTTTTTGTTGTTGTTGCTGTTGTTTGTTTGTTTCTACTAAGAAGAGCTTCTCCAGAAACATAAAGATTTTAGCATCCTATTAATAACCCAATATTGACTTAAATTACCAATCGTTATTTTAGGATACTCAGAGCAATGAAAGTAATAAGTCAAGAAAGAAGAATATGTCAAACAATTCACTAATTTGATGACATTTAATCTTTATGATCATAATAATGAAAGCCATGAAGTTAAATATTTAAAAATATTTTTATTTTTCATAGGTTTCACATCATCAAGGCTTAGAATAGTGCCTGGGATATATTCAAATAATTCATTGGTTAAATAAATGAATGTTGGGTGCAAAAGAACTAACTTCATACAGGAACTATTTCCTTATCATTATTGTCAACCTTCATCCAACATATCTCCAGCTTGTATTCCTAAATTACTTCAGATAGACAACTGATAAATATAGATATGCATACGTTTGAATTTTACTGTCAAACATTTGCACTGAATTAGAATACATACATAGGTGTCTGAGAAAAGGCAATTAGAAAGGAAGAAATATGTATTTCTGGAATTTGACATGGATCATCAAGGAAATTTGCCAAGATCAGCTTAGAATATGAAGCAACAAGGCAACACCATTTGATAAGAGGTGAACAGAAATTTTAAGGCAACACATGAAATGTATCAGTAACAATTTACTTTAGTATTCTAATATGTTTTCTTCCACAAAATGTCGAACACAGCTGAGCATGCAGGAACTACACGGTATTTTCTTCCACCCTCATTTTTTGTGGATAGCTTTGCTTATGAATTTGGCAGCAAATTTGGAAAACTCAGCAGTGGCCACAGGACTGGAAAAGGTCAGTTTTCATTCCAATCCCAAAGAAAGGTAATGCCAAAGAATGCTCAAACTACTACACAATTGCTCTCATCTCACACGCTAGTAAAGTAATGCTCAAAATTCTCCAAGCCAGGCTTCAGCAATACGTGAACCGTGAACTTCCAGTTGTTCAAGCTGGTTTCAGAAAAGGCAGAGGAACAAGAGACCAAATTTCCAACATCTGCTGGATCATCAAAAAAGCAAGAGAGTTCCAGTAAAACATCTATTTCTGCTTTATTGACTATGCCAAAGCCTTTGACTCTGTGGATCACAAGAAACTGTGGAAAATTCTGAAAGTGATGGGAATACCAGACCACCTGACCTGCCTCTGGAGAAATTTGTATGCAAGTCAGGAAGCAACAGTTAGAACTGGACATGGAACAACAGACTGGTTCCAAATAGGAAAAGGAGTACGTCAAGACTGTATATTGTCACCCTGTTTATTTAACTTCTATGCAGAGTACATCATGAGAAACACTGAGCTGGAAGAAGCACAAGATGGAATCAAGATTACCAGGAGAAATCTCAATAACCTCACATATGCAGATGACACCACTCTTATGGCAGAAAGCGAAGAGGAACTAAAAAGCCTCTTGATGAAAGTGAAAGAGCAGAGTGAAAAAGTGGGCTTAAAGTTCAACATCCAGAAAACGAAGATCATGGCATCTGGCCCCATCACTTCATGGGAAATAGATGGGGAAACAGTGTCAGACTTTATTTTATTTATTTATTTATTTTTTAATTTTTTTTTGGCCAGGGGGTGGTTCCAAAATCACTGCAGATGATGACTGCAGCCATGAAATTAAAAGACGCTTACTTCTTGGAAGAAAAGTTATGACCAACCTAGATAGCATATTGAA
>NW_011479853.1:4367-10536 GCF_000754665.1 Bison bison bison | reverse complement strand
GCATATTGAAAAGCAGAGACATTACTTTGCCAACAAAGGTCCGTCTAGTCAAGGCTATGGTTTTTCCAGTGGTCATATATGGATGTGAGAATTGGACTGTGAAGAAAGCTGAGTGCCGAAAAATTGATGCTTTTGAACTGTGGTATTGGAGAAGACTCTTGAGAGTCCCTTGGACTTCAAGAAGATCCAACCAGTCCTTTCTGAAGGAGATCAGCCTTGGTATTTCTTTGGAAGGAATGATGCTAAAGCTGAAACTCCAGTACTCTGGCCACCTCATGTGAAGGGTTGACTCATTGGAAAAGACTCTGATACTGAGAGGGATTGGGGTCAGGAAGAGAAGGGGATGACAGAGGATGAGATGGCTGGATGGCATCACTGACTTGATGGCATCACTGACTTGATGGACATGAGTCTGGGTGAACTCCGGGAGTTGGTGATGGACAGGGAGGCCTGGTGTGCTCGATTCATGGAGTCGCAAACAGTCAGACATGACTGAGCGACTGAACTGAACTGAACTGAACTTACTTTTGAATGTGGAGGGGAACAATATCTTTGGAACATCATTGGGTAAATCGGGCTTATGGATGCCTGAAAATATTTCTCTCTCAAGAAAGCCTTAAGCTTGGACATAAAGTAGAAAAAATATCCACACATATAGGTATTTGTTACCAGTGATTTAGATAAAAATTTTAAATATTAACATTATAGAACCAAACAGGTCTAGACAATTATCTGATAAACAATGCATGTGGTTCTATGGATAAATGTGAATGTAAAAAGAACATAAAAATGACAAGCAGACCTCAACATGGGCCATTATATTTGAACATGAAATTTTAAAATCATAATCTATTAATTTTTGAAATTATCTAGATTTTAGTTCTCTTTTTCTAATAATATTTCAATAACATGCTTTTATATATGGGGTTGTGTTTCAGAGAGACTTAAAGAATCTCTGCCAAATTTATATATCTAAATAACATATTCTTCAAAAGAAAAATTTTAAAAAGACTGTGGTAAGTAGTAACAATGAACTGCATATGTAACAAATTATTCTTTGAAGTATAGTTGACTTACTATGTTAGTTCCAGGTGTACTACATAGTGACTTGATATTTCCATACATTATGAAGTGATCAGCATGATAAGCCTAGTAACCATCTGTCTTCATACAAAGTCATTACAGTATTATTGACTATATCCCTTATACTGTATATTACATCTCCGTGACTTTTTAAGACTGAAGATTTGTGTTTATTAATCTCATTCACCTATTTTGCCTCCCCCCAAATTCTCTTCTATGGAAACAATGTATTTATTCTTCATATTTGTGAGTCTATGATCTTCTTATTTTTGTTTGTTTTTTTTAATTTTTAAATTCCACATAGAATTGAAAAAATACAGTATTTGTCTTTCTCTTCTTGATTTGTTTCACTTATTGTAAAATTTTCTAGATCCAACCACACTGTCAAAAATGGCAAGATTTTTTTCTTTCTTTCTTTTTTTTTTTTTAATGGCTTTAGTTCAGTTCAGTTCTGTCGCTCAGTAGTGTCTGACTATTTGCGACCCTGTGGAATGCAGAACACCAGGCTTCCCTGTCCAACACCAACCCCTGGAGCTTGCTCAAACTTATATGCATTGAGTCGGTGATGCCATCTTAACATCTCATCCTCTGTTGTCCCCTTCTCCTCCTGCCTTCAATTTTCCCCAGTATAAGGGCACATTCAAATGAATCAGTTCTTCACATCAGGTGGCCAAAAACTGGAGTTTCAGCGTTAGCATCAGTCCTTCCAATGAATATTCGAACTGATCTCCTTCAGAATGGACTGGTTTGATCTCCTTGCAGTCCAAGGGGTGCTAAAGAGTTTTCTCCAACACCACAGTTCAAAATCATCAATTCTTTGATGCTCAGCCTTCATTATGGTCCAACTCTCACATCCATACATAACTACTGCAAAAAATATAGCTTTGATTAGACAGACAATTACTAAGCAAAGTAATGTTTCTGCTTTTTAATATGTTGTCTAGGTTGGTCATGGCTTTTCCTCCAAGGACCAAGTATATCTTAATTTCATGGCTGCAGTCACCATCTGCAGTGATTTGGGAGGGCAAAAAAATAAAGTCTCTCACTGTTTCCACTGTTTCCCCATCTATTTGCCATGAAGTGATGGGACCAGATGCCATGATCTTAGCTTTCTGTATGTTGAGTTTTAAGCCAACATTTTTCACTCCCCTTTTTGACTTGCATCAAGAAGCACTTTAGTTGTTCATTTTCTGCCATAAGGGTGGGGTCATCTGTGTATCTGAAGTTTAGTCGCTCAGTTGTATCCAACTCTTTGTGACCCCATCGACTGTAGCCTACCACGCTCCTCCCTCCATGGGGTTTTCCAGGCAAGAGTACTGGAGTGGATTTCCATTACCTTCTCCAGAAGATCTTTCCGACCCAGGGCTTGAACCTGGGTCTCTCACATTGTAGGCAGACACTTTACCATCTGAGCCATCAGGGAAGTCCTCAAGTGTCTGAAGTTATTGATATATCTCCCAGCAATCTTCATTCCAGCTTGTGCTTCATCCAGAACGACATTTGCATGATGTACTCTGCATATAAGTTAAATAAGCAAAGCGACAATATACAGCCTTGACGTACTCCTTTCCCTATTTGGAACCAGTCTGTTGTTCCATGTCCAGTTCTAACTGTTTCTTCTTGACATGTATATAGATTTCACAGGAAGCATGTCAAGTGTTCTGGTATTCCCATCTCTTTCAGAAAATCCCACAGTTTGTTGTGATCCACACAGTCAAAGGCTAAGTAATGGCTTAGTAATATACATTTATCCCAACTTCCTGATCCATTCATCTGTTTGATGCATACTTAGGTTGCTTCCATATTTTAGCTGTTGAAAATAATTATTTAATGAACATAAGGGTTCATGCACATTTTCAAGTCATTTTTTTTTTCTCTTCAGGTAAATGCCTAGAAGTGGAACTGCTGGAATATAGAGTAGTTCTGTCCTGTTTTTTTTTTTTTTTTTTTTTCAGATAACACCACACTATTTTCCACAGTGGTTGTACCAATTTACATTCCTGCCAAAACTGTACCAGGATCCCTTTTCTCCACATTCTCACAAACACTTGTTATTTTCTTGCCTTTTTGAGGATAGTCATTCTGACACTTCTGAGGTGATATCTCATTATGCTTTTGGTGGCTCAGAGACTAAAAATACACTTGCAATGTGGGAGACCTGGGTTTGATCCCTGGGTTAGGAAGATCCCCTGGAGGAGGGGATTGCACACCAGTATTCTTGCCTGGAGAATTCCAAGGACAAAGGAGCCTGGCAGGCTTCCATGGGGTCACAAAGTATTGGACAGAACTGAACGACTCTCACTTTCACTTTCTCTGATAATACTGATGTTGAACATCTTTTCATGTGCCCGTTAATCCTCTGTATGTCTTCTCTGGAAAATGTTTAGTCAGGTTCTTGGATTATCTATTGTCTTTTGTTTTTATTCAGGTGTATGTGTTCTTTGTATATTCTTGACACTAACACGTTTTTGTACATATGGCTTGGAAATATGTTCTCCCATTTAATAAGTTGCCTTTTCATTTTTTATATAGGTTCCTCTGCTGTGCCAAAATGTTTTAAGACTGACCTACTCCTGTTTATTCATTTATGTTTTTACTGCCCTAACTTAAGGAGACAGATCCAAAAGTATATGTCTAAGACTGAAGTCAAGGGGTGTGCCATCTATGTTTTCTCTTAGGAATTTTATGTTTTAAGGTCTTACCTTTACGTCTTTAACCAACTTTGAGTTTATATTTGTATATGGTGTGAGAAAGTAATACAAATTGATCCTCTTGCATGTAGGCGCCATTTTCTCCAATACCATATATCAAAGAGACTGTGTATTCTCCATGCTATACTCTTGCCTCCTTTGTCACAGATTAATAATTGTGCAGTTCAGTTCATTTCAGTCGCTCAGTCATATCTGACTCTTTGAGACCCCATGAATCACAGCATGCCAGGACTCGCTGTCCATCACCAACTCCTGTGGTTCACCCAAACTCATGTACATCAAGTCGGTGATGCCATCCAGCCATCTCATCCTCTGTCATCCCCTTCTCCTCCTGCCCCCAATCCCTCCCAGCATCATTACAAGCATTGAACTTATTTCTGGCCTCTCTATTCTGTTCCTGTAACCTATGAGTTTGTGTTTGCATCAGTTCCATAATGTTTAGATCACTAAAGATTTTTAGTATAGTTTGAAATCAGGGAGTGTGATATTTCCAACTTTAATCTTTCTCAAGATTATTTTGGCTATCTAAGGTCATTTATGGTTACATAGTACTTGAGGATTATTCTGTATAGTTCTATGAAAAAAAAATTGGCACTTAAAAGGGGTTGCAAATTCATCTTATATTGCTTTGATACCTGATATGATATCTGAATCCATGGTATGATATCTGAATTCATATGTGCTGTGTGAGCTTGGACCCCCATTTTAAATCTGCACCTAAGATTTCTTCAAAATAATTTTATCTATTTAATACAGGAGGAGTTTCCCCAAAAGTGAAAATGTAGTATGGTGTCTGTCATTTAGATTAACTATGTCCACAAGTGCTTACACAAAATAAGCACTGAAAACTGACATTTTTTTTTTTTTTCATAACTTGTTGCCAAAACTCACTTGGGAATAAATATGATGTGAAATGACTTAATGTTTTTTATTTATCCCATTTATGGTGAATACTTTTGCATTTTAATTCAGAATATTAATGTATTTGTTAACAGGAGCTCCAGACTCTCTATGACAATATTTTTCTTATTATGTCATAATCACTTTATTATGCTTTATAACTGTGGCATGATAGTGGGAATATTTCTTACTCTTTTCTGAGAAAAATTAGATTAAATAAAGGGATAATTTTTTTTTCCATTTATACATGGCTTATAAAAATTGAATGGTAATATGAGTTATCTGATTGTTGGGCTATAGAACACCCTATATCATCTAATTATATTACATGAAGTTTTATTTATTATTATTTTCCATAAATTGTGTCCCTCATGGAAGACAAAACCCTATTGATGAAAGCAGATATTTTTTACTTTTTTATTTCCATAGCACCATAACACCAGCCATCTGCTTTGTCAAGAAACTCACTAAATATGTTCTAAGTTGAATTTGTTTATACTGTAACTTCTGTCTTGTCTTGTTACCCTTATAAACATAAGATTTGAATTACAGCTCAGAAACCTTCTCTTGTGATGAGAACATCAAGTTCACCACTATTCACTTCCCAGAATGCAGTGCTTTATCCTATGTTTCCCACTTGGTCTTTAATCTTTTTCTCATCTCACATTGTAATTATCTGGCATAGACTCAGGCTTCAGCCTTTCATAGACTTGCCCATTTTACTCTTCATGCTTATTTTTATTTTGCCTTTACCTCTCCATCCAAATAAACATTAATTTTTATGGATCTTTATAAATATTAACATTTTTATAACCTTACTAGAATAGACACAAACAATTTCCTATACTACTTCCCATTTAGAAAATCAATGGCTAAGTTATTCAGATGAGCAGCCTCATTTACTATTTTTCTTTAATTATATATTGATCAGTATGAATAGACACTGTTTACTCAAAATTATTGTTGGTATAAAGGAACTAATTGTAGAATACAACTTTAAAACATAACAGCTGAAAAGTGAAAGCAATGAATTATTTATTTTTAAGAACAAAGTTTTCTGATTAAATGTGTATTATAAGATCATTATTTGCTAACTATCCCTGGCATTATTAAACAGTTGTTTTATATTTGTTTTGATAATAGAAATATTATACCATTAAATTTATCTTTCAGAGGACTTTGGAAAATATTTAATGAGGTAGAGGTCCTAATTTTACTCAAATGTACTGAAACTGTAATCAATCAAATAGCACACTGCTAGGAAATTAGAAATATTTGTCATATATCTCTGCAAATGTATTAAATATTGAGCATTTTGCTCCATAGAATAATTTTTGATGCAATCTTCATTTTGTTTCAGATTTAACTACTTCAGCTTGGGTTGGCCAATTTAGAAAAATAATTAAGATATCTATTTGTAATTTAGATAAACACAATTTTTTAAAATTCATTTTACTTGGAGGCTAATTACTGTA
>NW_011479853.1:1788-4267 GCF_000754665.1 Bison bison bison | reverse complement strand
CCCTCCCATCCCATCCCTCAGGGTCATCCTAGTGCACCAGCCCTGAGCACACTGTCTCATGCATCGAACCTATTCTGGCTATCTATTTCACATATGATAATATACATGTTTCAATTCTATTTTCAAAAATCATCCCACCCTCGCCTTCTCCCACAGAGTCCAAAATTCTGTTCTTTACATCTATGTCTCTTTTGCTGTCTCACATACAGGGTCATCGTTACCATCTTTCTAAATTCCATATATATGCATTGGTATACTGTATTGGTGTTTTTCTTTCTGACTTATGTCACTCTGTATAATAGGCTCCAGTTTCATCCACCTCATTAGAATGGACTCAAATGCATTCTTTTTAATAGCTGAGTAATATTCCATTGTGTATATGTACCACACCTTTCTTATCCATTCATCTGCTGATGGACATCTAGGTTGCTTCCATGTCCTGGCTATTGTAAACAGTGCTGCAATGAACACTGGGGTACATGTGTCTCTTTCAACTCTAGTTTCCTTGGTGTGTATGCCCAGCAGTGGGATTGCTGGATCGTATGGCAGTTCTGTTTCCAGTTTTGTAAGGAATCTCCACACTGTTCTCCGTAATGACTGTAGTTGTTTGCATTCCCACCAACAATGTAAGAGGGTTGCTTTTTCTCTGCACCCTCTCCAGGATTTATTGTTTGCAGACGTTTTGATAGCAGCCATTCTGACCAGTGCCAGATGGTACCTCATTGTGGTTTTGATGTGAATTTCTCTGATAATGAGTGATGTTGAGCATCTTTTCATGTGTTTGTTAGCCATCAGTATGTCTTCTTTGGAGAAATATTTGTTTAATTCTTTGGCCCGTTTTTTGAATGTGTTGCTTATTTTTCTGGAATTGAGCTGCAGGAGTTGCTTGTATATTTTTGAGTTTAGCTGTTTGTCAGTGGCTTCATTTGCTATTATTTTTTCCCATTCTGAAGGCTGTCTTGTTCACCTTGCTTAGAGTTTCCTTTGTTGTGCAAAAGCTTTTAAGTTTAATTAGGTCCCATTTGTTTATTTTTGCTTTTATTTCCATTACTCTGGGAGGTGAGTCATAGAGGATCCTGCTATGATTTACTTCAGAGAGTGTTTTGCCTATGTTTTCCTCCAGGAGTTTTATAGTTTCTGGTCTTACGTTTAGATCTTTAATCCATTTTGAGTATATTTTTGTGTATGGTGTTACAAAGTTTTCTAGTTTAATTCTTTTACAAGTGGTTGACCAGTTTTCCCAGCACCACTTATTAAAGAGATTGGCTTTCCTCCATTGTATATTCTTGCCCTCTTTACCAAAGATAAGGTGTCCATAGGTGTGTGTATTTATCTGTGGGCTTTCTATTTTCTTCCATTGATCTATGTTTCTGTCTTTGTGCCAGTACCATACTGTCTTGATGACTGTTGCTTTGCAGTATAGCCTGAAGTAAGGCAGGTTGATTCCCTCAGTTCCATTCTTCTTTCTCAAGATTGGCTATTTGAGTTTTTTACTACTTCCATTCAAATTGTGAAATTATGTTTTTGTTCCAGTTCTAGTTTTGTTCTAGTTCTCTGAAAAATACCATTTGTAGCTTGATAGGGATTGCATGGAATCTATAGATTGCTTTGGGTAGTATACTCGTTTTCACTATATTAATTCTTCTGATCCATGAACACAGTATATTTATCCATCTATTTGTGTCATCTTTGATTTCTTTCATCAGTGTTTTATAGTTTTCTATATATAGGTCTTCTGTTTCTTTAGGTTGGTTTACTCCTCAGTACTTTATTCTTTTCGTTACAATGGTGAATGGAATTGTTTCCTTAATTTCTCTCTGTTTTCTCATTGTTAGTGTATAGGAATGCAAAAGATTTCTGTGTGTTGATGTTATATCCTGCAACTTTACTATATTCGTTGATTACCTCTAGTAATTTTCTGGTGGAGCCTTTACGGTTTTCTATGTAGAGGATCATGTCATCTGTAAACAGTGAGAGATTTACTGCTTCTTTTCCAATGTGTATTCATTTTATTTCTTTTCCTTCTCTGATTTCTGTGGCTAAAATTTCCAAAACTATGTTGAATAGTAGTGGTGAGAGTAGGCATCTTTGTCTTGTTCTTGACTTTAGGGGGAATGCTTTCAATTTTTCACCGTTGAGGATAATATGTGCTGTGGGCTTATCACATATGGCTTTTATTATGTTGAGGTGTGTTCTTTCTATGCCCACTTTCTGGAGGGTATTTATCATAAATGGATGTTGTATTTTGTCCAAAGCTTTCTCTGCATCTATTAAGATAAACATATGGTTTTTATCTTTCAATTTGTTAATGTGATGTATCACATTGATTGATTTGTGAATACTGAAGAATCCTTGCATCCCTAGGACAAAGCCCACTTGGTCATGATGTATGATCTTTTATATATGTTGTTGGATTCTGTTATATGTTCAATATGTTGTTGGATTCTAGAATTGTATTAAGGATTTTTGCATCTATGTG
>NW_011479853.1:0-1688 GCF_000754665.1 Bison bison bison | reverse complement strand
CCCTCCAAAGGACTTTTGATTTCAATTATTGCATTATTCATTATTGATTGACTCTTTTTTTTTTTTTTCTAGGTCCTTGTTAAACTTTTCTTGAATCTTTTCAGTCCTTTTCTTCAGACTAGTTATCTGTAACTGCATTTTGTTTTCAAGATTTTGGATCATTTTTACTATCATTTTTCTGAATTCTTTTCCAGGTAGACTTCCTAGCTCCTCCTCTTTTGTTTGGTTTGGTGGACTTTTATCATGTTCCTTTACCTACTAAATATTTCTCTGCCTTTTCATCTTTTTTAGAATGCTGTGTTTGTGGTGGCCTTTCTTTATGCTGGAAGTTTGTGATTCCTCTTTATTGTGGAGGCTCCTCCCAGTGGGTGGGGTTGGATGAGTGGCTTTTCAAGGTTTCCTGGTTAGGGAAGCTTGCATCGGTGTTCTGGTGGGTGAAGGTGGATCTCTTCTCTCTGGAGTGCAATGAAGTGTCCAGTAGTGAGTTTTGAGTTATCTGTGGGTTTGGTGTGACTTTTGGCCGCCTGTATTTTTGTGCTCAGGGTTATGTTCCTGTGTATTAGCTTGGTATGTCTTGCTCTGAAACTTGTTGGCTCTTGGGTGGAGCTTGGTTTCAGTGTAGGTATGGAGGCTTTTGGATGAACTCTTGTCAAGTAATGTTTCCTAGAATCAAGAGTTTTCTGGTGTTCTCAAGTTTTGAATTTAAGCCTCCTGCCTCTGGCTTTCAGTCTTATTCTTACAGTAGCCTCAAGACTTCTCCATCCATACGGCACTGATAATACAACATCTAGGTTAATGGTGAAAAGATTCTCCGCAGTGGGTGACACCCAGAGAGTTTCATAGAGTTACATGAAGAAGAGAGGGGAGGGAGGTAGAGGTGACCAGGAGGAAAAGAGGGGGAATCAAAAGGGGAGAGAGCAATCTAAGTAGTAATCAATTCCCTATTTGCTCTCCAAAGTCTGGAACACTAAGAAAGGTTCATGGAGTTCCATAGAGAAGAGAAGAGGCAGGAAGGAGATAGACCAGGAGGAGAGGAGGGGGAGTCAAAAGGAGAGAGACCAATCTAGACTGTGATCAGTTCCCTAAGTGTTCTCCACAGCCCAGAACACACAAAGAGATTCACAGAGTTAAGTAGAGAAGAGAAGAGGTAGGGAGGAGATAGAGGTGACCTGGGGGAGAAAAAGAAGAGTCAATAGGGAAGAGAGCAATCAAGCCAGTAATCACACTCCTAAGTAAAAATTGGTACTGAAGATTGGATTCTTAATGGTACAGAACTGATAACAAATACCAAAAAGCAAAGATTAAAAATCTAGAGTAGAGGTTAGACTCTCAAAAATACAATATTAAAAATACAAAACAAAATCAATCACAAAAATTATAAAATACATATATGTGAAATTTGCTTTTAAAATAGGGTCTTTTTCTTCAAGGTAATAGTAGGTTTTAAAAATGATAATTAAAGGAGTAATAACGAACTTAGTATTAAAAAAATAAAAAAAAATTAAAAATGATAATAGTAAAATATATCTAAGAATTTCTCTAGAGCTGTTGAGGGCAGTGTGGGGTCAGGTCAGTTTCAGATAGTTCCTTGTTCCAGTTTATACTTCTTCTCAAGGTCATACGTCCCTTCCAATGTAGCCAATGCGAACTACAGGGTTTTAATCTGTTGCACATGTCACTTTCAAAGA
>NW_011479852.1:8776-9878 GCF_000754665.1 Bison bison bison | reverse complement strand
ATAATTTAGGACTGCTGTGAGTCTCTCTGGGTGCTCTAGGCTGTTGAGTGTTGCCTTCACTGAGTCTTGGGGTTTTATCTTCTGTGCTATGTGGCTTGTAAGGTCTTGGTGTTATAGTAAGGTGTTGAGCTTTAACCCCTGAGGTAAGAGACCCTGGTCCAGCACTTTGAACCACCAAAGAACTCCTGACCCTAAGAAACATTAATAGACGAGAGGTCTCCCAAAGGCCTCCAACTCAACACTAAGACCAAGACCCACTCAAAGATCAGTAAGCTCCAGTGCCAGACATCCATTCTAATCCTTCAGGAAAACAGGAGCACAACCCAGTACATTAGCAGACAGGATGCCCAAAGCCATACCAAGCCCATAGACATTCCGAAACACACCCCAAAACACACTACTGTACATAGCACAGCCATTTAGATAGACGAGATCCAGCTCCATCCACCAGAACACTAGCACAAGTTCCCCTGAACCAGAAAACCTTAAGAAGGCACTGGTCTAGCCCAACCCAAAGAAGGCAGACTCCACAGTTAAGAGGAATTATGACTTTCCAGCCTGCAGAACAAAATACCCCCAAACACAGCAAAGTAAACAAAATGAAAAGAGACACATGCAACAGATGAAGGAATATGGTAAAAACTCATAAGACCAAAATAATGAAAATGAAATAGTCTACCTGAAAAAAAAATTCAGAGTAATAATAGTAAGATAATCCAAAATCGAGAAAAGAAAATTGAGGCGTGGATAAATACATGAGAAGCATGGATCAAGAAGATGAAATAAATATTTAACAAGGACCTAGAAGAATTAAAGAATAAACAAGCAACAATAAACAACACAATAACTGAGATTAGAAATATGTTACAAGGAAACAACAGTAGAGTAACCAAGGCAGAAAAATGGATAAGGGAGCTGTAAGATAAAATGCTGGAATGACTGAAGCAGAACACAATAAAGAAAAAATAATAATAAAATGTAATGAGGACAGTCTCAGAGACCTCTGGGACAACATTAAACAAAACTACATTAGAATCATAGAGGTTCCAGAAGAACACAATAGGAAAGGGCATGATAAACTATTTGTGATTATAATCAAAAA
>NW_011479852.1:4488-5181 GCF_000754665.1 Bison bison bison | reverse complement strand
CATGGAAACTTATATTGCCATATGTAAAATAGATAGCCAACAGGAATTTGTTACATGTCTCAGGAAACTCAGACAGGGGCTCTGTATCAACCTAGAGGGGTGGGATAGAAAGGGAGATGGGAGGAAGTTTCAAAAGGCAGGGGGTATATGTATACCTATGGCTGATTCACGTTAAGGTTTGACAATAAACAGCAAAATTGTGTAAAACAATTATATTTCAATAAAAATAAATAATAGAAAAAAAGGAATATCTTAGAGGTAAAAATAAGGACAGAAATAATGAAAACAAAATGAAAGAGACAATAGCAAAGATCAATAAAACAAATATCTGATACTTTGAGAAGATAAATAAAATTGACAAACCATTATCCAAATTCATTAAGGAAGCAAAAAGAAGAAAACTCAAACCAATAAAATTAGAAATGAAAAATAAGTTACAACAGACAATGCAGAAATACAATGTTTCATAATAGACTATTATAAACAACTATATGCCAATTAAATGGACAATCTGGAAGAAGTGGAGAAAACCTTAGAAAAGTATAATCTTTGTAAACTGAACCAGGAAGAAATAGAAAATATGAACAGACCAATCACAAACATGGAAATCACAACTGTAATCAAAAGTCTTCCAACAAAAAAAACTCAGGGCCAGATCGCTTCACAGGTGAATTCTGTCAAAAATTTAGAGAA
>NW_011479852.1:0-356 GCF_000754665.1 Bison bison bison | reverse complement strand
CAATAATACCCAAAGCAATCTATAGATTCAATGAAATCCCTATCAAACTACCAGTGGTATTTTTTATACAACTAGAACAAAAATTTTCATAACTTTTGTGGAAACGCAGATAACCTGAATAGCCAAAGCAAACTTGAGAAAGAAGAATGTAGCTGAAGGATTCAATCTTCCTGACTTCAAACTATACTTCAAAGCTATAGTCACCAAAACAGTATGGTTCAGTTCAGTTCAGTTAAATCGTTCAGTCATGTCCGACTCTTTACGAGCTCATGAACTGCAGCACGCCAGGCCTCCTTGTCCATCACCAACTTCCAAAGACCACCTAAACACATGTCCATTGAGTCGATGATGCTCTC
>NW_011479851.1:4719-5803 GCF_000754665.1 Bison bison bison | reverse complement strand
GTCCTAGATATATTTTTATTATTTTTACCAGTCATGACTTTGTTGTTGTTTGTTTGTTTGTTTACTTTTTCTTTTCTTTAATATTGTATTTTTGAAAATCCAATCTCTACCCTAGATTTTTAATCTTTGCTTTTTGGTATTTGTTATCAATTTTCTACCTTTAAGAACCCAATCTTCAGTACCAATTTTTACTTGGGAGCGAGATTACTGGCTGGACTGCTCTCTCTCTCTTTGGACTCTCCTTTTTCTCCACCAGGTCGTCTCTGTCTCCTCCCTCCCCCTTCTCTTCTCTACCCAACTCTGTGAATCTCTGTGTGTTCCAGACGGTGGAGAACACTTAGGGAACTGATTACTGGCTGGATCTGTCTCTCTCCTTTTCATTCCCCCCTTTTATCCTCCTGGACACCTCTGTCTCCTTCCTCCCTCTTCTCTTCTCTGTTTAACTCCGTGAACATCTCTGAGCAGTCCAGACTGTGGAGCACACATAAGGAAGTGATTATTGGCTAGCTTGCTCTCTCCTCTTTTGATTCCACCTCATCTCATTCGGTTCACCTCTAACTCCCTCCTCCCTCTTCTCTTCTCCATGTAACACTGTGAACCTCTCTGGGTGTCTCTCACTGTGGAGAAACTTTTCATTTTTAACATAGATGTTTTATCAATGGTGCTGTATAGAAGGAGAAGTCTTGAGACTACTGTAAAAATAAGGCTGAAAACCAGAAGCAGGAGGCTTAAGTCCAAACCTGAGAACACCAGAGAACTCCTGACTCCAGGGAACATTAATAGATAGGAGCTTATCAAACACCTCCATACCTACACTGAAACCAAGCACCACCCAAGGGCCAACAAGTTCCAGAGCAAGACATACCATGCAAATTCTCCAGCAACACAGGAACACAGCCCTGAGCTTCAATAAACAGGCTGCCCAAAGTTACTCCATAACCACTGACATCTCATAACTCATTTCTGGGCACTTCATTGCACTCCAGAGAGAAGAAATCCAGCTCCACCCACCAGAACACTGACACAAGCTTCCCTAAACAAGAAACCTTGACAAGGCACTGATACAACCCCACCCACAGCAAGG
>NW_011479851.1:461-871 GCF_000754665.1 Bison bison bison | reverse complement strand
CAGAGCTAGAACAAATAATTTCACAATTTGTATGGAAATTCAAAAAACCTCGAATAGCCAAAGCTATCTTGAGAAAGAAGAATGGAACTGGAGGAATCAACCTACCTGACTTCAGGCTCTACTACAAAGCCACAGTCATCAAGAGAGTATGGTACTGGCACAAAGACAGAAATATAGATCAATGGAACAAAATAGAAAGCCCAGAGATAAACCCACGCACCTATGGACCCCTTATCTTTGACAAAGGAGGCAAGAATATACAATGGATTAAAGACAGTCTCTTTAACAAGAGGTGCTGGGAAAACTGGTCAGCCACTTGTAAAAGAATGAAACTAGAACACTTTCTAACACCATACACAAAAATAAACTCAAAATGAATTATAGATCTAAATGTAAGACCAGAAAATGTA
>NW_011479851.1:0-361 GCF_000754665.1 Bison bison bison | reverse complement strand
TTGGAAATAAAAGCAAAAATAAACAAATGGGACCTAATTAAAATCAAAAGCTTCCGTACAAGAAAGGAAACTATAAGCAAGGTGAAAATACAGCCTTCAGAATTGGAGAAAGTAATAGTAAATGAAGCAACTGGCAAAGAACTAATCTCAAAAATATACAAGCAACTCCTGTAGCTCAATCCCAGAAAAATAAATGACCCAATAAAAAATGGGCCAAAGAAAAAATAGACATTTCTCCAAAGAAGACATACAGATGGCTAACAAACACGTGAAGATATGCTCAACATCACTAATTATCAGAGAAATGCAAATCAAAACCACAATGAGGTACCTTTTCATGCCAGTCAGAATGGCTGCTATC
>NW_011479850.1:13948-14610 GCF_000754665.1 Bison bison bison | reverse complement strand
CTCCGGCCCACATCGGGATCCCGGGAGAGGGATCGGAACTTGGCGGGGCTCCCCGGGGGAGGGGGGGCAGTGGCCTTGGGCTGGGCGGCGCCATGGGCTCCCGTGGGGGTCCGGTTGAGGTTGGAGTTGCCCGCCGCTGCTGCCACCCGCCGCAGGGGGCTCTCAGGCAGGGGCTCGGCCAGCAGTGGGGTGCTGCGGCAGCTCTCGCCTGTGTTGTAGGCGCTGGTGCTGTCCTTGTCTGACTTCTCGGGCAGCTCAGAAATGTCAGACAGCTCGTGCTTCTTGGGCTCGCTGGCCGCCAAGTCGTACAGGCTCTCCTCCTCCAGCAGCCAGGCCTTCATGCAGCGCTCCCGCAGCTGCTGCATCTTCTGTGCCCGCAGGATGTTGCGGCACTTGAACTCCAGGTGCCGCAGCTCCTCCTCCAGCACGGCCAGCTCATGGCCCGCGCTCTCATTGCGGTTGACATCCAGAGCGCCGTGGCTGGCCGCAGCCCGGGGGAAGGGCAAGCCCAGTGGGTTGCCATTCTCCAGGTGACACTTGATCTCCAGCAGCTCACGGTAGCGCTCATACTCCTCGTCCGTGAGGCCTGGCACATCACCGCCGCCCAGCCCCGCGCCCTCGGCCAGCAGGGAGTCCATGCTGAAGTGGAAGTCACGGCTCTG
>NW_011479850.1:8635-10656 GCF_000754665.1 Bison bison bison | reverse complement strand
CATCCCCCCGGAGGCGGGGACTGCGTCTCAGCACCTGGATCACCAGGGGCTCCTTGGAGGCACGCAGGGCCTCCAGAGTCTGCTCCTGAGACAGCTTGGAGAGCTCCTTCCCGTTCACCTGTGGCAGAGACACGCCCCGGTGAGGACGCGCCAGGGCCCTGCTGACCCTGGCCCCCTCCGCCACCACATTGAGCCATCTGGGGATGGCAGGGCCACACCTCGAGGGCTGGGGGGCCTCGCCTAGAGCCCTGCTGGGCCACCCTCCTCCTCCTTCGAGCATCCGAGTTGGGAGGGAGAGCTTGACTGACTTCTGCCAATGGAAGTCAGTCCACGAACAGGTTCAGATGCAAGGGCCATGAAGAGCAAAAAGGCTCGAAGGACTGGATCTCCATCCTCAAGGCAGCCAAGGCTTGCCACAGAGAAAAGGATGCCACACACCCGAGCCCAAGAGAGGGGTTGAGGAAGTGGCCCTGATAAGACCACAGTGTTCCCAGTCTTCAATTGTGACAGTGCTCCCCCAAGCTGGGCGTCTCCAGGAATGAGGGTTTTCACCAAGATGGCCAGTATAGTTACAAAATCGTGGTTTCGGGGCTGTCAAGAACAGCCCAGCCCCTGAGTGTCGTTCCAGGAAAGTACAGAGTCCTAAAGACCCTTGGACAGCCGGTGGCTCCTCTGAGTCATGGAACCCAGATAGTCATCTTGTGGCTACCTGGATATGTCCTTTGTAGACAGCAATTTCAGGGAATTCTTTCCTCTCTCCCCAATTTTTCCATAGTCAGGAAAGATTTTTTAATCAGGTTTGTCTAATTATCAAATAAAGAGTTTTACTGTAGAACATTTGAGAAAGACTTAATCCTAAAGAAGAAAACAGAAATCACCCACAATCTCAAGGATGTAAAAGCTGTGACTGTTGGCATATCTCCTCCTTGGTCATTTCCCACTTTGTGACTGCAGGCAGCCTATTCATGGACCATCCACTCTGTGTTGGTTTGGTCTCTACTGTCTATCACTAGTGGTTCTCAATCAGAAAGAAGGTTGCAGAGACACCTTTTTTTGTACATTCTGTACCTATTATCTATGTATGTCTTTGTATAATCTAGGTGGTGATAGAGAACATTTCCAGAAGTGGAATTATTGGATCAAAGAGTATCAAGGAAACAGATATTAGTTGTAGAATGTTATCAGCACAGCCCTAGAGGATCAAGAGAGCCAGGGAGGTTGCAGTTATAAACAGAGGAGGGAAGGGAGGTGCGTGGGAGAAAAGGACCAGCTGCTATGTACGTGAGGGGGTGTGTAAAGGCAGGTCTGGCTAAGGCTGGGGGCCAAGGGAATGGGCAGACTGGCCTTGAAGCCCTTAGCAGAGCCAAAAGGGTCAAGGAATGTTTGAGGCATCCGTTAACGCACATCCAGTATCAACCTTTCAATGGTACAAGCGTACAGCTAAATGAATTATCTTAAAAACAAAGGCCATGAATCCTCCAAACTTATGGTTTTCTAACTACTACATTTTCCAGTTATATGGCCCCTTAGGGTTCCTTTAGTCTAGTGTGTCTGGAAGGACACGCCACAGGATGGTGGGTGGCTGTGCGTCTCTTCCCAACCCAGTGATCGGTGACGCCGGGGTGGTGGTCGTGGTGGGAATATTCACACCACAGAAATCGACAAACACTCCCAACCAGGGTTTTTCAGAACATTAACTGATGCCCCATTGCCCTTAAGTCCAGAAGGGGACGTGTGGAGCTGCTGCAGTCAGAATTTTCAGAAGGAGGCATATTTCACATTTTCATGGTGTGCAGTGGGATGCTCAGGTGACGCTGAGAAACACAGGGATGTACTTCTCCCTGGAAACGGTAGCCAGCCACAGCTTTGCTATGGAAACGGCCCAGGCAATGGGAGGGGAGAGCTGGGTGGGCTGGGATGTCAAGAGAGGGATGGGCACACACACGTAGATCCAGGCCACCCCTGTGATAACCCTGCAGCCATCCGATCCTTGACCCATGTGGTACCAGGCAGAAGCAGAG
>NW_011479850.1:5303-6633 GCF_000754665.1 Bison bison bison | reverse complement strand
GGGAGCAGACTATATATAGTAGGGGCTGGCGGTGTGTGGATGGTGGGTACCCCTGGGATGGGGGGAGAAGGTGGGGCTTTGGCTGAATTGGAGGGGATTCTGGGGTGGCAGCTGTGGAGGAGGTGGGGATGGCCTTGGCACTCCAGCCAAACTTTTTCATTTGCTGGGCCCCTGTGGCGCCTTCTCTCCCTCCAACGCCCTTCTTTCTTGCTTCGCGGACAGCTACACTCACTTAAGGCGAAATGCCCCGGTGTGTCCCTTCCAAGCCCAAGAGTCACGCCAGGCCTGGCAACCCCCCTACCCCCCCAGGGAGAATGCCAAGCAGACGCTTTCAGGGTGACTCGCCTTCCGTCAGGTTCTGGAGGCTACCCATGGGCCTTGCCTCCCAGCGTGGGAGGTCAAAGGCTCAGGGTGCGTGTCAGCGGGCCCAAGGACCAATGGCACAACCCTGGCTCAGAGGAGAAGCGCTCCAAGTGGCCCTCAGCGCTGTACCCGTGTCTGTCTTCCAGGCAGAGCTGGGGCACCCGGCTTCTGCTTAGACCCAGAAGCAATCCCCAGTCGGGGGCACTCTGTGTGGGCCTGAGGTGTTTCACCTCCGAACACAAGATGGTCAACTTGCTGGAGGAATCTTGATAACTACAAAGAACCTTGCTAATGTTCATCATATCCTTTTATCCAGTATATTTCTTATAAATAATAGATCCTAAAATAATCAGAATTTATATTACATGAATGATAAGGATATTCAGAACAGAGAAGCATTCATTATTATTTATATTGTGCGAAAATACAGCAAACGTCAAATTTACCATTTTAACCATTTCAGGTGTACAACTCAGTGGCATTTCATGCCTCCGAACAGTCATGCAACCATCACATCTATTTAATTCCAGGACATTTTCAGCCCCTAAAAGGAGACCCCCTACCTATTCTCTCCAAATTCACCCCACCCTGGCACTCAATCTTTCTTTCGTGCAATTGCTTCTAGACATTTCCTAAGTGGAATTCTACAACAGGTGGTCCAGTATGTCTGGCAGTTTTCCACAAAATGTTTTCTAGGTCCACCCATATGACAGCAGGCATCAGTACTTCATTTCTTTTATGGGTAATATTGCAACCTATTCCAGAAAACTGCACTGAGTGGATAAATCGGTCATCCCTCAACACACGTTGGTTTGTTTCTACATTTTGGCAATTGTGAATCACACTATGGTGAACATTTGTGTCCAAGGGTTCATGACCCTGTTTTCAAATATTTGGGGCCATATGGTCATTCTCTATTTAATGTATGGAGGTACCAGCATTATTTCTAATGCCAAAAACTTTACAG
>NW_011479850.1:4205-5203 GCF_000754665.1 Bison bison bison | reverse complement strand
GAAACATTGTTCCAGGGAAATGAAGATCTGAGAATTTGCTTTCTTCCCAACTTTATATACCATGGCTAAATTGTTTTTTGAAAAACTGTTTATGGACTTCAAAAAGATAGCATTGCTGGACAAGTCTCATAATAAACTATCAAGCACCTCTGGGAGAGCTCAGTGTGAGCCCAGTTTCGAGAACTGATGGAGTGCAGGTGGGAAGAGAGATATGTGCCCACAGGAGCATCGTAGTGCCACAAGTATGCAGCTTGGAGAGTGAACGGGGCTGTGAAAACTATTTGGAATGGGCGTGCCTGATATATATATTCATTGGTACCTGCATCAGTATTATTACACAATCCTTTCTTTAAAGACTGGAAGGAAATTCATGAAAATGGAAGAATATCAGCAGTGGTCGGGGCTTTCCTCATAGCTCAGTTGGTAAAGAATCTGCCTGCAATGCGGGAGGACCTGGGTTCAATCCCTGGGTTGGGAAGATCCCCTGGAGAAGGGAAAGGCTACCCGCTCCAGTGTTCTTGGGCTTCCCTGGTGGCTCAGCTGGTAAAGAATCTGCCTGCAAGGTGGGAGACCTGGGTTGGATCCCTGGGTTAGGAAGATCCCCGGGAGAAGGGAAAGGCCACCCACTCCAGTATTCTGGCCTGGAGAATTCCACGGACTGTATAGTCCATGGGTCACAAAGAGTGGGACACAACGGAGCGACTCCTCCAGCAGTAGCTGGTTATCTCTGGGAGTTAGTATTTCTAGGTGACTTTCGTCTTTTGTTCTTTACAGCATTTTCTCCTGTAAACATTACTTGGCTACCTAGAGAAAACAGACAAGAACAATCTAGCCTACCTAGAGAAAACAGACAAGAACAATCTAGCCTGTGCCTTGCTCTGAGTTTTTTCCCGAGGCCCCAGGCTCAGGGGCAGCTTTGTATTCCCGGCCCCTGGGCAGGCCTGGCCCGGGGCTGGGGGGGTGCAGCCTTTGGGCTCAGGCCCCTTGGGAGCAGTGGT
>NW_011479850.1:3209-3388 GCF_000754665.1 Bison bison bison | reverse complement strand
TCTAATGCCAAAAACTTTACAGTAGTCTTTAGTACAGGTGTCTGCCTCATGGAAATGTACAGCTGCCCTACCAGAGTCTTCTAACAAGCGTTTCTCAAAAAAGATACAAAATGACACATGAATTCTGATGACTATCATGTAAAATGCATGTTTAAGGTAAAAGACTGCAAAAGAATATA
>NW_011479850.1:0-364 GCF_000754665.1 Bison bison bison | reverse complement strand
TTACCCAGATCCCAGGCACCTGCTCCCTCCTGTCTCAACACACACATTCCCAAGCAAAAAGCTGGCACCAAGCTTCCCCTCCCGGGAAATCCTGACACCCTTAATGTGTTCAGGGATTGAACACAGACACAATCATCTCTCCAATTATACTGCTAATGCCCTTATAACCTTTTTTTTCCCCCAGATCCAGGACCCAATCAAGGATCACACACCTGGTTCTTAGGTCTCTGAAAGTGAAAGTGTTAGTCACTCAGTTCAGTTCAGTTCAGTTCAGTCACTCAGTGTGTCTGACACTTTGAGACCCCATGGACTGCAACACACCAGGCCTCCCTGTCCATCACCAATGCTCAAACTCATGTCCATC
>NW_011479849.1:4756-5198 GCF_000754665.1 Bison bison bison | reverse complement strand
CCTTTTTTAACTCAATGAAACTCTGAGCCATGCTGTGTTGCGCCACCCAAGACGGATGGTTCATGGTGATTTCTGACAAAACGTGGTCCACTGGAGAAAGGAATAGCAAACCACTTCAGTATTCTTTCCTTGAGAACCCCATGAACAGTACAAAAGGACAAAAAGATAAGACACTAAAAGATGAACTCCCCAGGTCGGTAGGTGCCTTATATGCCACTGAAGATCAGTGGAGAACTTACTCCAGAAAGAATGAAGAGACGAAGAAAAAGCAAAAACAACACCCAGTTGTGTACGTGACTGGTGATAGAAGTAAAATCCGATGCTGTGAAGAGCAGTATTGCATACGAACCTGGAATGTTAGGTCCATGAATCAAGGCAAATTGGAAGTGGTCAAACAGGAGATGGCATGTATGAACATCGACATTTTAGGAATCAGCTAACT
>NW_011479849.1:0-375 GCF_000754665.1 Bison bison bison | reverse complement strand
CTAAAGCAAGGATCATGGGAAATGTTAGGTCCAGGTATTAAATAGGCTCTTGCCCGAGTCAGGCTTCTCTGCTGCAAGAAGCATGCACAATGTTGCATCATGGGTGTAAGTTGCTTCTGGCCTGAGTCAAACTTCTGTGCCACAAGAAACATGGAAAATGTTGGGTCTGGGTGGTAAATTAGCTCTGGCCTGAGTCATAATTTGTATCACAAATAGCCTAGGAAATGTGGGGTTCAGGGCATCAATTGATTCTGGCCCGAGGCAGACTTTTCTAAAGCATGGGTCATTGGAAATATTGGGTCCAGGTGGTAAGGTAACACTTGCCTGTATCAGTCTTGTGTGCCCCAAGGTGACAGGTTGTTGTTGAGCCAGGAA
>NW_011479848.1:18952-19724 GCF_000754665.1 Bison bison bison | reverse complement strand
CTTTAACTCTCAATTCGAAGAACAACTTAGTTTAGAAGTCCTGAGGCCAGATTTCTCGCCCTGGTTGTGCCAGAACACCTGGGACTTTGATTTCTCCTCTGTTAAGCAAATGACTGTCACTGGACAATTACTCTTTTTAATAACATTTTTCTAATCAAATGAGAGAACATGTAAGCCACAGAAAACCGTAGGTAATGGAATTAAAACCACAGAGAATTGTACTGTTGGTCATGGCCATTAACAACATTTGGGCTCTTTCCTTATTCCTATGCCTATTTTCACAGTCATTATGTCAAACTATAGAAAATGCTGGGCCCTGATACCACTCAAGCATTTCCTCCATAGCACAGACAACAGTTCAGGACTTTTCTTGCTCTATGATTTGGGGTATGTCTGGTTTATTACAGTCAATGTAAAATAGACCATCAAAAATCATAGTGAATAATATTTGGTTTTTAACCAATAAAGAAGTCAACATAAAGTTTTTCATGAAAAATAAATTAAGAATTATAAAAATAATTTATTTATAAACTTATGGTCCCTAAGGCTACAAGAAATTACTGGAGATGAGCAAATAAAACAGAAAAAATAGAAGAAAGATACACAAAAAATTAACAAGAAGAAAAAAAATTAGAAGAGAAAAAACAGAAAATGCCTCAGAATGAATAAGCTGCTGCTGCTGCTAAGTCACTTCAGTCGTGTTTGACTCTGTGCGACCCCATAGACGGCAGCCCACCAGGCTCTTCTGTCCCTGGGATTCTCCAGGCAAGAA
>NW_011479848.1:12559-16767 GCF_000754665.1 Bison bison bison | reverse complement strand
AGTAAATGATTCGATTCATACTTTTTCTTCTAAAAAGATCTTTTAAAAGGCAATGTTTATGTCTCTGTTATCCTTCATTTGGCAATGTAGCATGAGCTATTTTAATGTTGCCATCACTGTAAACACATACTGAATTCCCCATTTCTTAACCGTGCAGAAAATAGGACAATTTCCCTGTGTTTGTTCCACTTGACTCTAGGCTTGGAGGCTAGAGAGTGTAATAGATAGAGATTTTATGTTTCTAAAAAGAAAAAGATGAAGACACAGAGTTCCAGCCAATATGTCTTCTGAAAGCTTGAATTTAGTAACAATGAGTAGGTTCCAGAGACTTGAGACTTTTCTGGCCAAGCAACTGTGAACAGAATGTCCTTAGTGGTTGGGAAGGGTCAGCTCTGAAGAGTGATCCAGCTGCTCAGGTCCCTCGCATCCCTCAGGAGGCAAAGTCACTGGTTTATAAGGACTTCTGGGAAGCAGAGCCTGCCCCCCACCCAACCCCAGCATGTCCAGACACAATGCTTTTGTGAACACAGGCCTTGAAAGGAAGCAAAAGGGCTGCAGTGGGTTTCGGCCAAGAGACAGCCCTGGAGTGAGGTTGAGAAGAGCGGGGTGGGCTTTTTTTGCTTCAGGCTGTTCTGTGGACCTCTGAAAGCACCATATCAAATGACTGGGGAAGTTCATACAGCAACATGGCTATATCTTATTGCTGACCCATATGGATGCCACTCTTCCCTGCTTTCTAAGACCTTTTGCCAAGTGGGAAGTGCTTGCTGTTAAGTCATGTACAAAGCGTACCAGGTACACAATGGAGGGATGTGTAAATTCATGCATTGGGACCCTAATGAAGGAGAAACCAATTCCTTGGGTCTTCTTAAGGCCTTCCAAGATCTGGACCCAGCCCATGTGCACGGAATAATTCTTGTTGATCCAGCCATACAAACTTACTCCTCTTCCCATAAACATCTATGTCCAATTCTATGCACAGGTTTGATACAGTGTCTGTAAAATACATGTGATTCTAAACCAGTGGAATTTCTATCCAGCCCTGGAAACCCAGCAAGAATGTCTCTTCTAATATTAGCCTTCCTTACCCACCTTTATCTGGGCCTGGAGAACCAATGCCTCTTTCATCACTGTACAGATATTGACCTATTGAGTGTGATTTCCACCCTCCCCTCATCCCCAGCAACAGATGGTAAGAAATCTAGCTCTGAGGAAACAGGAGAAATTGCTTCACTTCTTTCACTTTCTTACTATGGCACCCCTCCTGCTGTCTGTCACAAGAGAGTCCAGAGAGGTCATCATCATTTTAATATCACACAGATCATTGCACAGGACCCTTACAATGATGACATCATATTAACTTGAGCTGATGAACAGCAAGCGAAAGGAACTGTACATATCTTAGGAAGACACATGACTGTGAGATAAACCCCATAAAACTCAGGGTCCTGCCTCATTGGTGAAGTTATTAGGGGTCCAGGGGCCTGAAAGAAGTCGCCATACATTAGCACTGTTTTCCATAACCAGCAAGAGAGCACAATAGCTTGCAGGCTTCTTTGGATTGTAGAGAACAGGCAGCACATTCAGGTGTGCCGCTCCAATCCACTTACCAGGAAATCCATAATACTGCCATTTGTGAGTAGGGCCAGAAGGAAGAAGAGGTTCTGTAGCAGAGCCAAGCTGTGAGGAAAAACTGTCCTACTGCTTGGCTGCTACGATTTAGCAGACCGAACTGCACTGAACTGAACAGTCTTAGAATTGCTGAACTGTCTGTGGCAGACAGACCTGCTCTGTGTAGACTCTGGCAAGTCCCACTTAAAGAATTACTGCACAGTTGCCTAGAGGTTTTGAGTGAGGCATACCCTTCTTTCTCAGCAACTCTCTATTAGAAAAGCAACTCCTGGCTTGCTACTATACCCTAAGGAGAGACTGAACATCGTGTTACGAAATACCAAATAACGATGTAACCTGAATTTCCTATCATGAAGTGTGCATTGTTAATCCATCGAATCATAAAATGCATATATAGATCAGTATTCCATTGTAAAATGAAAATCGTATATAAGGACAGAGCTGAGTAAGTGTAGAAGGCATGAGGAAGCAGATGGCTCCAGTGTCCCATGTTCATACTCCACTGCTTTTCCCTCAGCCCCCATAGAGTTTCCTGTGACCAGTAAACAGGGAAAGCAAAGAATAGAACTGGCTTACATAGAGATCTGTGTGCATTGTTGGAACCAGCCAGAAGAAGATGGAGAGTACATTGCAGACTCACTCAGGGTCAGCCCAGAAAAAGTATAGTGAAATATTACCACTGGTCAGAACTCCAAGTGTCCACTGGAAGGAGAAATGGCCTCAAATATGTATCTATTCATGACCAGTGATGAATAGCTTGACTGACTGGTTAGGGACTTGGAAAGGACAACGTTGGCAGACTGGTGCCAAAGAAGTGTGGAGAAGAGATGTATAGATGGACTTCTCAAAGGGAGCACAGAGTATATTTATGTCTCATGTACATGCCCACCAGAACAGACTCACTTTAGAGAAGGCTATCAATGCTTAACCAGATAAGGTGTGCTAGATTGCAAAATGATTGCAAATTATTCCTGTTCCTAAATGAGTGTCTTTTAAAAAAAATTTTTTTGCAGGTCTTAATTTTTATTAATATTAGTTTAAATTTGTTTACCCTATAATTGAATGAAATTCTCCCCATATTCAGGCATTGAAGGAGTTTGTTAGGTTTTTTGGGGGGGCTGTAAATATTCATCTTCAGTGTCTTTGTAATTTTTTTACTCCATGTAACAGTTTCTAGTTTCAGAAAGTCTCAGAACGTTTATACATGACTTCAGAGTTTCCTTTCTACTTTATTTTTTAATGAATTTTTATTGGAGTATAGTTGATTTACAATGCTGTTAGTTTCAGGTGTGCACAAAGTGAATCAGTTTTACATATACATATGTCCACTCTTTTTTAGATTCTTTTTCCTTGTATGTTATTACAAGATATTGAGTGGAGTTCCCTGTGCTATACAGTAGGTCCTTGTTAGTTATCTGCTGTGTATATATCGTGTGTATATGTCTACCTCTGCCCCGTCTCCCAATTTATCCCTCCCCCTTCCCGGCCTCTGCCCCATAACTATTTTAGCAAAGTGACTTTTCCAGTCTCCGCATCAAGAGGTAGAGCCTGTTACTCCACGTCTTAAATTGAGGCTTGACCAGGTCGTTTGCTTTGGTTAGTGATTTTCTGAAATTTTTATTTATTGTTGGCTGTGCTGGGTTTTCCTTGATGCACGTGGGCTTTTCTCTAGCTGAAGTGAATGAGGGCTACTCTTCGTTGCAATGTGTAGGCTTCCCATTGCAGTGGCTCCTCTTGTTGTGAGGCATGGGCTCTAGAGCACGGGCTCCGTGGTTGCGGCATACGGGCTTAGGTGCTCCATGGCATGTGGGATCTTCCTGACCCAGAGGTCGAACTGGATCTCCTGCACTGGCAGGTGGATTCTGGTGTTTTATAATAACACAAAGTTAGATGTGAGTCCGTCTTCCTGGAAATGAGCCAGAAATAATATACTGAAGAGGCCAGGTGGAGAACTGACATGCTTCAGAAAACAGCCTTCCAATCTAGGTATGTGAGTGAGGCCTTCCAAGATCATTCAGGCCCATTGACAACTGACCTCAGAATCATCCAGAAGGATCATCCAACCAACCCAAAAATCATGAGAAATAAATACCTATTGTTTAAGCCAGAAAAAAAAAAAACTATTTTATACAACTCTATGTAAATAAATTTGAAATTTTGGATAATTTTTATTATAATCCAACTTGCTAAATTGACTCCAGTAGAGACAAAAAGTTAGTAGGCCAACTGCAGTAATAATAATAATAATATTAAGTTTAGCTGGGAGGAATCTCCCTTGCTCCAATAAATGGCACCAGATTATGAAGTCTTCATTGGAGAATTCTACAAAAGCTTTAAGTATAATCTTAGTCCAATAAAACTTTGACAACTTTGGAGCATAGTAAAAGAATCAGTGCCTTCAGATACACTTTTGAAGTTTTTATTTTAATTATTTCACCCAGAAAATTTGCAAGAATAATACAAAAATTATCACACGCCCGTCACCTAGACTGTCCAATTTATTGTTCAGGGTCATGTGTTGCATTTAGTTATCATGTCTCTTTTTCCTTCTTTAATCTGAAATAGTTGCAGTCTTC
>NW_011479848.1:9828-11174 GCF_000754665.1 Bison bison bison | reverse complement strand
ATCACAGAACTGATGCATTTTTCTCAGTGCCTCACATCAAGAGGCAAAAAATGTCAATTTCTCCCATTACTGATGCCATTAACTGTGATAATTTTGATCATTTTATTAAGGAGTTGCCTCCCACTTTTCTCCACTATGAGGTTATAATATTCTCCTTTGTACAAATATCTTCTGGGAGAGACCTTAAGACTATGTATTAATCTGTTATACACCAAATGTTTAACCCTCGTTATAGCATACATTGTTAATTTTTGCCTAAATCAATTATTATTATGATGGCTGCCAAATGGTGATTTTCTACTTCCATCATTTCTTCTACACTTACTAGTTCATATTCCATTGTAAGGAAGAGTTCTTCCTTCTTCCACATTTATTTCACTATAATAGATTCTTCTTTCTCAATGGATTATAATGTTGTTGCCATTGCTTATATTAATGCTTAGATTGTCCCTTATTTGGCCATTGGTACACACTTTAAGAGCTTCTCTGGTGGCTCAGCAGTAAAGAATTTGCCTGCCAGTGCAGGAGACGCAGGTTCAATCCCTGGGTCGGGAAAATCCCCTGGAGAAGGAAATGACAAGCCACTTCAGTATTCTTGCCTGGGAAATCCCATGGGCAGAGGAGCCTGGTGGGCTACAGTCTATGGGGTCACAAAAGGGTTGGGCACAACTTAGTGAGTAAACAGCAACACACTTTATTTAAGCCAGCTTCTCTGTCCTTTTCACATGTACACGCCATTCTTTGACCACTTTCTTCTTTTCTTGACAATATGGTATTCAACAGTCATTATGTACTTTCCAAGTATCAGCCCTAGGATTAGCCAGTTCTTCAAAAAACTTGATTCCTTGTGATACAGAATGGTATTTCCAAACTAAGATACAAATGCTAAATATGCTCATTGCTAGTGTGGTGTCACATTTCTAGGCTCTCTACATGGGCAAAGCTAGGAAACGTGTTTTTATATGTAAATATTTATATGTATATACATATAGACACACCTGTATCTCTGTATCTGTTTTTCATTCTGTCATTCTATCTACCTATCTATCTATAGTTACTTTAAAAGTGAATTTCGTTTAGGTATCTCATGTTAAGTTTGTTTTGCATTATCAATTCTGAAACTACTTTCTGTGAATTCTCAGTTCAGTTCAGTCGCTCAGTTGTGTCCAACTCTATGCGACCCCATGAATCACAGCACACCAGGCCTCCCTGTCCATCACCAACTCCCGGAGTTCATCCAAACCCATGTCCATTGAGTCGGTGATGCCATGCAGCCATCTCATCCTCTGTCGTCCTCTTCTCCTCCTGCTCCCAATCCCTCCCAGCATCAGAGTCTTTTCCAATTA
>NW_011479848.1:8306-9442 GCF_000754665.1 Bison bison bison | reverse complement strand
GTTTGATAGAAGATATATAGATCAATGGGCTTCCATTGTGGCTCAGTGCTAAAGAATCTGCCTGCAATGCAGAAGATGTGGGTTCAATCCCTGGGTTGGGAAGATCCCCTGGAGAGAAATGGCTACCCACTCCAGTATTCTTGCCTGGGAAATCCCCTGGACAGAGGAGCCTGGCAGGGTATAGTCCATGGGGTTGCAAGAGTCAGACACGACTTAGCAATTATAACCAACCATACATAGATAGACACATAGTTCCAATTGCTATGTCTTCAAGTTCACTAATCTCTTGCCATGGCTAAGGTAATGTTAATCTTATCCAGTATAGCTTTCATTTTAAATATTGTAATTGAATCTATAGAATTTTGATTTGGACTCTTTATATTTCCCATGTTTCTTTTTACTGTTTTGAACATAGATATACAGTTATATTTTAATTTCCTTTTCTGCCAATATTAACAACTGTGTCAGATTCAGGTCAATTTCAGTTGGTTTCTCCTTCATTATGGGTTGTGTTTACCAGATTCTATGTATGCCTGTAATGTGTTACATGCCAGAGAGAAATGTATTCTCTATGAATTTCACCTTGTTGGATACTGGGTATTCTTGTATTTCTAGAAATATTTGGTATCTTTTTATTAAGATGCAGTTTAGTTACTTGGAAAGTTTGATTCTTTGGATTTTTTAGGTAGCGCCAGAATCATATTTAGTTCAGGAGTAATTATTCCCCACTACTAACACAAGAACTTTCTGAGTACTTTACCCAATGCTCTTAATTTTGGTATTTTTAAGTCTGGCAAGTAGGAAATAGGTTCCATTCTCAGCCGTGTATAAGTGCTGGGTACTGTTTCCTCCAGCCCTTTCGGATAGCTCTTACCCAGTTTTATCTTCCCTGGTGGCTCAGACGGTAAAGTGTCTGCCTACAATGCGGGAAATCCGGGTTCAATCCCTGGGTCAGGAAGATCTCCTGGAGAAGGAAATGGCAACGCGCTCCAGTTTT
Source organism: Bison bison bison (assembly GCF_000754665.1). Lineage (NCBI taxonomy): Eukaryota > Metazoa > Chordata > Mammalia > Artiodactyla > Bovidae > Bison > Bison bison. The sequence goes on along the minus strand of NW_011479848.1, from coordinate 8,445 downwards.
CTTGCCTGGAAAATCCCACAGATGGAGGAGCCTGGTAGGCTACAGTCCATGGGGTCGTGAAGAGTCAGACATGACTGAGCTACTTCACTTTCACTTTTACCCAGTTTTGCAGTCTCACACCCCACACATATGTATCCCT
>NW_011479848.1:3975-6124 GCF_000754665.1 Bison bison bison | reverse complement strand
GATCTTAAATTTTAAGGCTTGGGATTCCCTACATATCAGGCCAGTAGAACCTGCAATGAAATTCTCCATTGAGAATAATGGAGATAATTCTCCATTGATAATAATAATTCTCCATTGATAATAATAATAATCATAAATGAGGGCTGGGCCACATTCTACATCCCTTTTGGGGTGTCAGCTTATTGAAGGATGGCTCTCATGTTAGACTCCCTTCTTTGTCTACATCTTGACCTTTGTTTTGTGTTCCTCTTGTCTTAAGATATTATCAGAACAATTTTCTGATTTGGAAAATATTCACATGGTAAAAGTGGCCTCCTCATTTGTCTCTCTAAATGAGGTCTCCATTTTACCTTTATTTTGTCCAGACTCGATGGACGTGAGTCTGAGTGAACTCCGGGAGTTGGTGATGGACAGGGAGGCCTGGCGCGCTGCGATTTATGGGGTTGCAAAGAGTCGGACACGACTGAGCGACTGAACTGAACTGAACTGAACTGAATGCCTTATTTACTTTAAGGCTTTTTAAATAAGAATACATTGTTTATTTTTATACAGGGTTTTAAAAATTGCTTTCAGATTGTTGGTAGGAATAACCTGACCAGCCTTAACAAAATCCTGGAAGTACGCTATGGAGCTGGGGAGCCTCAGACATTGGCAGATGGAGATGCTAGTGAACCTGTCCACCTGCTCATACACTTTCTGGTCCATCCTGACTTTGAAAGCATCTTCTTGGTGTGTATCCTTTTTCTTCTATTTGCTGAAATTTATTCTTGAGACACATCCATTAGGAACACCTGACTCTGTTTCTTGAATTTGTACTTAATTTATTAGTAAAGGGGTCATGGTATGAACATATCTGGTTGATTATGCAATACTGACAATTTCTGGTGAGCTCTCCAATGGGCCTGCAGGCTGGCTTTTGGAGGAAGATGCCTAATTCTGCAGTGAGGCTCTTCCTACATAGGACTGCCTTCGTTGCCAGTTTTCTTACTAGGATTCAGCCAGGACGGTGAACAACTCAGCATAGTTAACATACAGAACATTTAAGACATTCCTAAATTTGGGAGTAGAGAAGTAGTTGAATGAGGAAACAAACCTTTGAGCTGTGCAAGTTCTTGGTCAAACAGAACTGTGCACTTGAGTGGGCGGGGCACAACACCTGCCCGGTGGGAGCTTGGCTCGTGTCCCAGGAGCAGCATTTTATGCATGGGCCCTAAAGCTGCGCTCCAGGGTCAAATATTTACACCAGACGGAATGGCTTTCTATCTGTGGGTGGAGGGAGTTTCTACTTTCATATGTTCCCAGACAACACTGGGACTCAAATAATATGCTGCCAGGCCTGTCTCAACCCAGAGCATGGCAGCAACTACGCCAACAGCAGGGCTTTGAAGAAAACTAGGAGCACAGAGCACCTAGCAACCACCAGACACAGTTTATGAAACCAGGGACAAAGCCCAAAGACAAAACCCAGCAGCTCTAAATGGGAAATGCCATTTAAAAAAAGAGAGGGGTAATTTCTGTGGCCTTACTATGAGAGTCCAAGATGACAAATTAGGAGCTAACATATATGCTAGGTATCCTCTTAAGTGTTTAGAAATACAGATTCATTTTGTTCCCATAACTCCACGAGGTAGGTACTATTGCAATTCTCCTTGTATTTATGAGGACACATAGGCACAGAGAGGTTAAGTAACTAGCCGAAAGTCACACAGCTACCAAGATGTGGTCCGTGTCCTTAGCCCAGCCCACAGTAGTTGTTGGCTGGGTTATGCTGAGATCAAGAAAGAACATGGACGCCGGTCTTCTACACCGTGAGGGAGGAGGGCAGTAGGTCCGGGGAACACAGGGACAGCCAAAGACAGCTGCATTCGCAGCATCTATCCTTGCTGATATTATTGCTGGAGGGAGTCATACACTGTGTGATCAGGGAGGGGACAGGATGCTAAAGGGTGGAGTGTCCAGAGTGGAGCAGTAAGTGGTTTTGTTCAGCGTTCGTTCACTTAGAGATGTGTGTGAGAGGTGACAGGAGGATATAGGGGTGCCATTTGTCCTGAGTCCTAGTTTCACTCACCGGATGAGGACAAACTTGACCTGTGAAAAGCTGCCATTAGCCCTGGAAGGGGGCTTCCCTGGTAGCTCAGCGGTAAGGAAT
>NW_011479848.1:0-377 GCF_000754665.1 Bison bison bison | reverse complement strand
CCCAGAGGGATAGGGTGGGAGGGAGGTGGGAGGGGGTTCAGGATGGAGAAGACGTGCACTCGTGGCTGATTCATGTTGATGTCTGGCAAAAACCACCACAATATTGTAAAGTAATTAGCCTCCAATTAAATAAATTTTTTAAAAAAAGAATGTATATATACACCGCTTCCCAGGTGGTGCTAGTAGTGAAGAACCTGCCTGCCGGTACAGGAAACCTAAGAGACACAAGTTCAATCCCTGGGTAGGGAAGATTCCCTGGAAAAGGGCATTGCAACCCACTCTAGTATTCTTGATTGAAGAATCCCATGGACACAGGAGCCTGGCGGGCTACAGTCCATAGTGTCGCAAAGAGTCGGACATGACTAAGGCAACTTAGC
>NW_011479847.1:9018-10835 GCF_000754665.1 Bison bison bison | reverse complement strand
ACAGGTGGAAACAGTGTCAGACTTTATTTTGGGGGGCTCCCAAACACTGCAGATGGTGACTGCAGCCATGAAATTAAAAGACGCTTACTCCTTGGAAGGAAAGTTATGACCAACCTAGATAGCATATTGAAAAGCAGAGACATTACTTTGCCAACATAAGTCCCTCTAGTCAAGGCTATGGTTTTTCCTGTGGTCATGTATGGATGTGGGAGCTGGACTGTGAAGAAGGCTGAGCATCGAAGAATTGATGCTTTTGAACTGTGGTGTTGGGGAAGACTCTTGAGAGTCCCTTGGACTGCAAGGAGATCCAACCAGTCCATTCTGAAGGAGATCAGCCCTGGGATTTCTTTGGAAGGAATGATGCTAAAGCTGAAACTCCAGTACTTTGGCCACCTCATGCGAAGAGTTGACTCATTGGAAAAGACTCTGATGCTGGGGGAGGGATTGGAGGCAGGAGGAGAAGGGGACGACAGTGGATGAGATGGCTGAATGGCATCACTGACTCGATGGACATGAGTCTGGGTGAACTCCGGGAGTTGGTGATGGACAGGGAGGCCTGGTGTGCTGCAATTCATGGGATCACAAAGAGTCGGACACGACTGAACGACTGATCTGATCTCATCTGATCTAATCCTCCATGTATGATTACTTTCTGTATCTAATCACGATCCACCAGGTGATGTCTGGGAAACCTAACAGGACTTGATCAAGAATTAAACTAACCAAAATACCCTTACATCCCATGATTTTTCCTAGTAATTTTTCTTCAGCTACTCCCTTTGGCTTCTTTTCTATGAATTCCTACTTGCAGAATTATATCCTCAGAATTTAACTTGGTTCAATACTGAGAACTCTCTTATCCTATAGTTCAAGTAAGTCTGTTTTTACTAACCTATTGTTTAGTTTAGGGCTTTCTCTGGCAGTAATCAGAGTAAATCACCCTAGCCGGTACACAAATCCTCTTCCTGCTTATTAATTCAGAAGTATGAGGAGCCCACTGTAGCTAGGTGGGCTCCCATTCAAATGAATCACTTCCATCCAACTTCCATTCAAATGAATCACTGTTTTGTCTCCTGATGGAAGGATTCCATCTTCTGAAGCTACGATCTCTAGGCAGCAGAGCACAAATTTGAGGGACAGGAAGCAAATATTGTGCTACTATCATTTCCATGTCAGATTCCTAGACCTGTGGTCCTGGATATAAGAGAAACAGCACCATATGTTGTAAACTGATTGAGAACATGTACAACTGCCTGGAGAACCTTACTAGAGCCCTGCAATCTATGCCTACCTAATTGACTAAGTAGTTTAATCTTCTAAAGGCCTATCTACCATTCTATCAATCAACTGCTTCAGAATGGCGGGGAACATGTTATGACCAGAAAATTCTATGTGCATCGACCTATTGCTGCACTTCTTTTGATTAGAAGTGAGTTTCTTGATTAGAAACAATGCTATGCAGAGTATCATGACAACAGATAAGGCATTCTATAAATTCATAGATGGTTGTTTTATTTGAATCATTGCATGAAGGGATGGCAAACCTATATCCAGAAGACGTGTATATTTCATAATAGCAAATGAAGCAACTGACAAACAACTAATCTCAAAAATATACAAGCAACTCCTACAGCTCAACTCCAGAAAAATAAATGACCCAATCAAAAAATGGGCCAAAGAACTAAACAGACATTTCTCCAAAGAAGACATACAGATGGCTAACAAACACATGAAAAGATGCTCAACATTACTCATTATCAGTAGCAGAAGCGGACGACAGAGGATGAGATGGCTGGATGGCATCACTGACTCGATGG